>NW_004444181.1:2911256-2912453 GCF_000243295.1 Trichechus manatus latirostris
AGGGGCCCAAGTTCTCACCACAAGCCTAACTCTTCCCTTTCTTTACCCAAGGCCATCCTATGGAGGTAGACAGCAAAGAATTCTTCACCGACAATGAAGATTGAAACCTAGACAATGGCAATCTGCAGATAATTTAATCCCTCTGTCTTTTTTTAATCCTCTGTCTTATTCATAAACTATTGTTTTAGCTCTTCCCCAGTCCCTCTTTTCTTTGTCTCATCCAGGTAGTTGAGGTCTTTGGATCATTATTTAGATGCCCAACATTAAGATTCAGCAATTCATAGATGCACATTTTTGGTTTTTGTTGAGAGGGAATCATATCAAGGCTGAATCTCCAGAATAGCTGGTATGAGGATAAGAGCAAGCTTCTTCCATTTAGAGATGCAGTGCAAGGTGAGATATACTCTCACCTGAGCCTCTGCAACAGGTGACAGATGCACTGATGTTGATGGAAACTTGATTGTAGCGTATCTCAGATTTGGTCAGTATTGTTTTCATAGGCTCATTCATTCATTTGTTAATTAAATTTTTTGAGGACCCACTATGCTGAAAATTGCTTTGAAGATCTAGACGGGGGTGAATAAGACAAAGTCCTTGCCCTCATGGGTCTTATATTCTAATCAGGAGATAAAAGAAATAAGTGAGATCATGAATAAATAAATTATGCAGGATGATAAATAATGCAAAGGGAGCCTAGGATGAGGTGACAGAGAACAACAGCAGAGATCTGTGTAGAGAGAGAAGTCAGGGAAGATCTGTCTAAGGAGGTAACAGCAAAGTTGAGACATGAATGACGAGAAGAAGGAAGTGATGTCTAGATTTGAAGGAAGATCGTTGTAGACACAAGGAAGAGTAGGTTCAAAGGCCTTGGGGTAGGAATGAGCATGGTCTAGACCAGGAAGAGAAAGTGTGTGTCTGAGGCTGAAGAAAAATTAATGTTTTAGCCTTCTCCCAGTCTCCAACTGTCTCCCCTAGACTCCACATCTCAAAGGTAATGGGAGAGTCTTGATTTCCCTTTTTTAGGCCTTGATTTAATTAACATGTCACCAGCTTCATTTCTATCCCTAGCCAAAACCATCACCTTTTGACTGGATGACTGCAACAGGCTTAAAAAGTGGATTTCCACTCTTGTCTCCATGCCCTGAGACCCATTCTGTCAGTTCGTGAATACGTCATGCTCTTTCTTCCCTAAAGTTC
>NW_004444181.1:2914005-2914967 GCF_000243295.1 Trichechus manatus latirostris
AGTCTCAACATGCTGTGCAGCATAGAGGCCTTTATACATCCATATTTTAATGGCACATATCCCCACACTGGATCACAGGAGGGAGGGTCTCCAGCAGCAGATTCCACCATAAAGAAGATCCTGTTATCACCAAATGGGCTCCCTGCTGAGCAGCTGCTGCTCTCCAGCTAGCTCCTGGAAGAAGGGATGCAGGACGCTGCTGCTGCTGAGGCCACATGCCCAGATATCCATGTTCAACATCCAAATGGAACTCTAGGGGTTGACTGGGAGTGTCCAGGCCTCCTCTCCCATCTGTATCACTGTCACCTGGACATCCTTTCCTTTCTGAAAGTGTAACAGGGGCAGGTGAAAATATCCAGATAGTTCTAGTTGTCAATTTTCTCTAAATTTTCCCATTTTTGTGACAACTATATAATTTATAACTGTCCCTAAACACATTCATAATAAGTAAATGTATTTCATGGACAAATTATTTGTCATAAAAAGAAGTAGAATTAACTCACCAAGTTTTACCTTGCTGATGTTGTTGGGTGCTGTCAAGTAGGTTCTGACTCATAGTGACCCTATATACTACAGAACGAGACACTGTCTAGTCCTGCACCATGCTCACAATCGTTGTTATCCTTAAGCCCATTGTTGCAGCCACTGTGTCAGTCCATCTCGTTGAGGGTGTTCCTCTTTTTTGCTGACCCTGTACTTTATCAAGCATGATGTCCTTCTTCAGGGGCTGATCCCTCCTGACAACATGTCCAAAGTATGAAAGATGTAGTCTCGCCATCCTTGCTTCTAAGGAGCATTCTCGTTGTACTTCTTCCAAGACAGATTTGTTCGTTCTTTTGGCAGTCCATGGTATTTTCAGTATTCTTCCCCAACACCACAATTCAAAGGTGTCAATTCTACTTCAGTCTTCCTAATTCATTGTCCAGCTTTCGCATGCATATGATGCGATTGAAAATACCATG
>NW_004444181.1:2917409-2919598 GCF_000243295.1 Trichechus manatus latirostris
CTCTATGCCTTTTGAATCTTACAAGTTCTCACCTTTTCCTTAAATTTCAATAGATGGGATTACCACCTATTAAGAAGGTGAATGACATAATTCAACAAATTACTTTATCACCAAAATATCTATACATATTCCTGCACTCATGCCCACTGGTTACTCTTTCTCTACTATTAAGTTGGAGACTCATCTCTACCCCAGGTTAAGTCTAAGGCCTCCAGTCCAAACTCTTTCTTTCCTGGTTTCTCAGGAAAGATAATTGATTGTAAATTAAACCTCCTTTACCAGCAACCTCTGCCTCTTTTCACAACCCTCCTCATCATTTAAATTTATTATGCCTCTTCCATCTTGAAACAAAAAACTTTTTTATTTAAATAATATTTTTTTTGTTTTCGGTAAAAGTTGACACAGCAGATTAGGCTCCCATTTAACAATTTCGACAGAAATTGTTCAGTGACAGTTACATTTTCAACAATATGTCAACGTTCTCTTTAATTCTGTTCTGATTGTTGCATTTCTATTATTCTAATTTCCCTGCCCCCTTATTTTCTCATCTTTGCTTTAGAATAATTGTTGACCTTTTGGTCTCAAATAGATGGAGCACTATACTCATGGGTAATATCCTTTATTTTGTGTGCCAATCTATTATTTTGCTAAAAGGTAAACTCAGTGGATAGTTGCAGTTTAATGTTTAAAGAGTATCTCATGGTGATAGTTTCAGGGACTCCTCTAGTCTCAACTGGTCCAGTAAGTCTGGACATTTTAAGAATTTGATTTCTGTTCTGCATTTTTCTCTTGTTCTATCAGGGTACATCTGTTGTGGCCCTGATCAGAACCATCGGTAGTGGTAGCTGGGCACCATCTAGTTCTTCTGGTCTTAGGGTAGATGAGACCATGGCTCATGTAGGTTATTAGCCCTGTAGACTAGTTTCTTCTCTGAAACTTTGTTTTCTTTCTTTCTCTTTTGCTCTTGATGAGTAGAGACCAACAGATGTATCTTAGATAGCTGCTTCCAATGTTTTAAGACCCCAGATGCTACTCACCTCACTAGGATTCAGAATATGAACCTTGTGAACTACCTTATGCCAGTTGACTAAGTAGTCCTATGAGACTAAGGTCCTAAGCCTCTAAAACCAGAAAACCAATCTCATGAGGTGTTTGGTTATGTCTGAAATCTATCTGTAACTGTGTCCTCTATGAATATATATGCATGCACACACATACCTGTATGGACATGCCTATAAAGATACTTCTGTCTGTGCACACATATATACATTCCTACTCCTATTCCTACTCCTACACCTATATATGACCATACACTCATTATTTGGTTATTGTTGGTGTTGGAAAATTATATATGTCATATTCTTTAGCACAAACATCCTTTTATCTTGTGGGCTTCTTAGTGGCATTGTTTACTTTGGTCAAGCTGTGCCCATTACACCCACATTCTGTGCTACTTTTCCTATCACCAAAAATAGCAAGTATCTATGATCTAGTGACACCCTTTCCCCCACCTCATCCCCCTACACTCATCCCGGGTAACCATCAATGTACACTGGTCTCTGTATATATATATCTATTCTTGTCTTCTTATAAAAGTGGAATCATACAATATTTGTCCTGATGTGATTGACTTATTTTCACTTAGCATTATGTCCTCCAGGTCCATCCATATTATAATATGTTTTGTTGACTCATCATTGTTCTTTATAGTTGCGTAGTATTTCATTGTGTGAATATACCACATTTTGCTTATCCGTTCATCCACTGATGGGCACTTAGGTGGTTCCCATGTTTTTGCTATTGTGATTAATGCTGCAATGAACACAGGTGTGCATATGTCTCTCCATGTCTCTTTTATTAGATCTGTAGGGTATATACCTAGACGTGGGATTCCTGGATCATAAGGTATTTCTATTTCTAGTTTTTTGAGGAAGTGCCATATAATTTTCCCTAGTGGCTGTGCCATTTTACAGTCTCACCATTTTACAGCAGTGGATAAAATTTCCAATCTCTCTACATCCTGACCAAAATTTGTTGTTATCTGTTTGTTTTATCAGTGCCATTTTAGCCACGGTGAGATGGTATCTCCTTGTAGTTTTGATTTGCATCTCTCTAATGACTAATGGGAGCCCTGGTGGCACAGTAGTTAAGAGCTGAGCTGCTAACCAAAAGGTCAGCAGTTCGAATCC
>NW_004444181.1:2921227-2922409 GCF_000243295.1 Trichechus manatus latirostris
TAGAGGTTTTCTGTCCCTTTCGGGAAAGTCGTGAAGTTGCCTTGCTATTTTCTTCTCCCAAGGTTGCTGCCTGCTTTGTCCTAAGTTAGCTGCAGCAGGCCAAGAAGGCTGACTGAGCTTCTCCCTTCCGTGTTAACTCCTCTTTCACTGCCTTCCTTATTCCTTTCAATCGGTGTTTGATTCAGTTCTTAGACTTTCTTTTTTGATGTTCAGGGTTCCCGGATTGTTATCTGCTTCTTCTTCTTCGGTGCTTTGGGTCTTTGGTGCAGAGGGATGTTATGGTGCACGTGACTAAGCCACCATCTTGGCTCCGCCCCCCCCAAACGTTCTTAACAGACACCTTCAAGAAACAATTCCTCATCCAAGCTAGAGATCCTGACTCCTGTTCTGTTTTTGTTACAAGTAGTTAAACTTTTACAGAAATGCCTTATTGCCTGTTTAGAACAGAAGAAGTGAAGATTTCAGTTTAATTCAGAATGGAGTTTTAATTTAGGCCATTTCAGCTCTGCCAGTACCTCAGTTCACTTATACACTACCTTAGGATCAGTCTCATTGGTTTTGAATAGAGGTAGTTCCTGACTTACACAGTGTATTTGAGGGACAACAAACTGCACTTTCGACTGTTCTTATATATATATATACATCTTATTAGTAATATGCACTACATACAGTGTTGCGGTGGATAATTTGCTGATGTTATGATTCTCAGGTGTTCACTCACAGATGTTCAGTGCTATAATTTACTGATCAAAACACTGTCATATAGCAGCCTGTAGCCTAGTCCACAATGAAGTCTGTGTCGGTGTTGGTGTAGGGCATCATAATGGATAGAAAGTTAGGTAATGTTCAGCTCTAACAACATAAGACAGTTGAACTGTGCATGAACCCAACAGCTGTCAGGACTCCAAATTCATTGTTACAACACTGACACCAACAAATAAAGATCGGATTTATAAAGATATGGATAATAAAAGGCAATTAAAAAAAAGTTATTGATTTACATCAGAACCCAGATAAAACGGAGTCATTGGAATGTAAGCCCATGGTAAGTCGTGGACTACCTGTACCATGAAATGGAGGAGCATGTTTTAGTTGATACAGGAAACATAGTTCACTCTTGAATAATCAAAACCCATACCCACAGCCACTGAGTCAAGCTGTGCTTGAGCCCATTGTTGCAGC
>NW_004444181.1:2923257-2925020 GCF_000243295.1 Trichechus manatus latirostris
TGGTCAACTAGTTTCTGATAAGGCATCCTGTATGGCAGCCCAAGGCTACTTCACTTCTGCCCCTTCATTTGGACATGTGCAATAAGCAGTAAAGCTGTCCTTAGATGAACTTCGTGTGTCACACCCCGAAAAACACATCCCTTAGCCCCCATGACACTGCACCCTCACTTCACCCCAACATATGTTAACTAGTTGCGAGGAATACCCGCCTAGTCTCAGAAGCCTCATGAATTATGCATAACTTCCCTATCCCAAATCTCATAACTACCCTGGAATCTGCAACCTCATGGAGTTTCATTTGAGAATTAGTCTCCCAGCTCCTTGCTTGACCGGCTTGCAATAAAGTTGGCTTTCTCTTCCCCAAAGGCCTGGTGTTTCTGAACTGACTTGAGGGGTCACGGGGCAGGAACACTCTGATAGGGTTACACCGGGCCCCACCCCGCTTTCCGCTATCCCAGGCCCTGCCCCCTGCATAGCCAACCCCGTAGCGCCATTTCTTGCACACAAGGAAGGGGCCTGCTCTGAGTGACAATCTCACAAGGCTGAGTGTCTTTTTTCTAATTCAAACCCGCACTTCACATCCCCTCCAGCTCCGTGTTCTCTCCACTCAGAGTCCAGCGTCCCTGCTGACGTTGAAGTCCCCGCACCCGTCCTGCTGCTGTCTATCCCAGATCCACATCTGTTTCCAATTAAGGAAGCTCCACCGGGTCCTCCCGGAACTTCCCACCTCCGGCCAGCGGACCCGCCTGCCCCTTTTCCTGTCAGAGACCTTCACCGAACCCTCGGCAGAAAGTCCCTGCGGGGCTTGTTGTCTGAGCCCGCAGCCCAGTCACCTGGGCTCTCAGGGCAGTGCCAGTCGCCCCTTTGCCGCATGTCGCGAATAAAGAAGTTTTGTTCATTTTGTCATTTTCAGTCAAATAGGCTGTTTCTTCCTTTCAGTCTTGAAGCTTATCATTTCTTTAAAGTTTTATTGATATTTACTTTTTAATACGAAATTTGGGTTTCCTTTTTCCCTATTTTGGTTTACAGTTTTGAGCAATCGGTTTCTTTTTAACCACCCCCCTTTTTTTTTGTTGAAGGTCCCTGTGTGGCCCAGGTTTGCGCTGGTGTACTAACCTAAAAAGAAGGTTGGCGGTTTGAATCCAGCCAGTGGCACTGCGGGAGAGGCCTATGGTTTTACATAGATTACAGCCAAGAGAACACTATGCAGCAGTTCTACTCTGTAACTGTGAGTTGGAATTGACTCCAGGTCAATAGTTTTTTCTTTCTTTTTTTAATGTTATGTTTTTAAAGATACACTTATTTCAAGATCATTGCTTTGACCACATTCCCTCATTTTGAATACTTTGATTCTTCATGGTGGCAATCACTTTAAGTTGGTCATTTACCAGTTGTCACATAGATTATAAAAACCTTTTCTTGTAATCACATTTCTAAGTATATAAACTATCTTTTGCTTTTTGATTTGTTTAGTTTTGCTTGCACTGTCGATTTTTGTTTACTTTCATTTTTATTTCACTGTGCAAGAACTGTGGCCTACCTAATATCTTCTTTTTTTTTTTTTGAGATTTTTTCACAGGTTTATTTCTAACTGAAGACAATACAATATCCAGTAATAGGAGAATTGTTAAATACGGTAAGATATTGTCTTATTTGAAATTAGCTGACGTTTTCTTTATGACTCACTAAAAAACCAAAAATGATTCTGACTCATAGCAATCCTATAGGACAGAGTAGAACTGCCCCATATGGTTTCCAAGGAG
>NW_004444181.1:2926870-2928177 GCF_000243295.1 Trichechus manatus latirostris
TCTTAACCATCAAAGAATGTTTTCTCTTATATTTAAAGCATCTCTTGAGATCTTACAATAGTGGTCTCATACAATATTTGTCCTTTTGTGTTGGCATAATGCCTTCTAGATTCATCCATGTTATGAGATGTTCTACAGATTCATCGTTGTTCTTTATCATTGCATAGTATTCCATTATGTGACTATACCATAATTTGTTTATCCATTTGTCCATTGATGGTCACCTAGGTTGCTTCCATTTTATGCTATTGTGAACAGTGCTGCAGTGAAAATGGATGTGCATATATCTATTCGTGTGACGGTTCCTGTTTCTCTAGGATGTATTCCAAGGAGTGGGATTGCTGGATCGAATGGTACTCCTAGCTTTTTAAGGAATTGCCAAATCGATTTCCAAAGTGGTTGTACCTTTTTACATTCCCACCAGCAGTGTTTAAGTGTTCCAGTCTCTCCACAACCTCTCCAGCATTTATTATTTTGTGGTTTTTGGATTAATGCTAGCCTTATTGGGGTGAGATGGTATCTCCTTGTAGTTTTGATTTGCATTTCTCTAATGGCTAATGATCATGAGCATTTCCTCACGTGTCTGTTAGCTGCCTGAATGTCTTCTTTGGTGAAATGCCTGTTCATATCGTTTGCCCATTTTTTAATTGGCTTATTTGTCTTTTTGTTGTTGAGGTTTTGCAGTATCTTGTAGATTTTAGAGATTAGACACTGATCAGCTTTGACATAGCCAAAAATTTTTTCCCAGTCTGTAGGTTGTTTTTTTACTCTTTTGGTGAGGTCTTTTGATGAGCATAAGTGTTTGATTTTTAGGAGCTCCCAGTTATCTAGTTTTTCTTCTGGTGTTTGTGCATTGTTACTTATGCTTGGTATTCTGTTTATGCCGTGTATTAGGTCTCCTACCATTGTCCTTATATTTTCTTCTATGATCTTTATTGTTTTAGGTTTTATATTTAGATCTTTGATACATTATGAGTTAGTTTTTGTGAATGGTGTGGGGTATGGGTTATGCTTCATTTTTTTGCAGATGGTTATCCAGTTTTGCCAGCAGCATTTGTTAAAGAGACTGTCTTTTCCACAATTAATGGACTTTGGGCCTTTGTCAAATATCAGCTGCTCACAGGTGTATAAACTGACATCTGGATTCTCATTCTGTCCCATTGGTTGGTGTATCTGTTGTTGTACCAGTACCAGGCTGTTTTAACTACCATGGCAGTATAATAGGTTCTAAAATCAGGTAGTGTGAGGCCTCCCACTTTGTTCTTGAGTAATGCTTTACTTATCTGAGGATTCTTCTCTTTCTTTAT
>NW_004444181.1:2933613-2935033 GCF_000243295.1 Trichechus manatus latirostris
TTGTTAAAAGCCATCCACTTGTGGTATTTCTGTTAGAGCAGCACTAGATGACTAAGACAGAATTTGGTACCAAGAATAGAGAGCTGCTCTGACAGATACCTAAAATGTATAAGCGGTTTTGAAACTGTGAATGGATAGAGGAGTGGCAGGAGCACCCGACCAGCAGCAGCAGAGAACTGGTAGCAGCAGAGGTGTGACAGCGGCAGAGAACCAGCAGCAGCAAACCAGGAGACCAGCACTAGACAGTGCTGGAGCCAGCTCATGGAGTGAGACAGCTGAGTGCCTGTGCACAGGAGGCTTCCTGGTGGAGTGGGGTGCCTCCAGGCACTTACTGGTGGAGCTAGGCTTCCCTACCCATGGAGCGAGGGAGCTGAGTGCCTGTGTGCAGGAGGCTTTCTGGTGGAATGGTGTGCCTCCAGGCACTTATCAGTGAAGCTATAGAGCTTTGGAACATTTACCACAACAGGGCAGATGTGGGTGTGAGGCCTGAGGGCCGAGAGGCCACAGGAAGCAGGAGCTGAAGAGACAAGGGACACAAGAAGCCGAGCTGCCTCAGTCTCAAAAGGTATGGCCGTGACCTCTGGGGTTTCAAAGGGTGGAGCCATGACCTCTGGGGTTTCTAAGGGTGGAGTTGCCACTCAGATAGACTAGCAGAATGGTGTGCCTGAATCCGAGGGAGCAGAGTTGCTTTCCCAGTGGGCTTGGAATGTGGAGCTGAAGCCCAGGGCCAAGGGGCCTCCTCTTAGAGTCTGAAGAGTGTGACCAATCCCTGCAGTCTTGAGGGCAGGGCCATTGTGTAAATTGTCTTAGAGAAGAGAGGATTGTTTTCAAAGCCTTGAGGGCTAATGTAATGTATTCTGCTGACTTGCTTGGTGCCTGTTATGCCTTCTTTCCCTCCAGTATCTCCCATTTGTAATGGAAATGTGTAGCTTGTGCCTGCCTGTTCTACCATTGTACTTTGGAAGCAGATAACTTGTATTCTAGATTTCACAGACGAAGAGGAATTTTTGGAATTTGGACTTGGAGTTTAATTAAGACGTTTGCTATGATATGATGGGCTGAATGTGTTTTACATTTGGCAAGGACATGAATTTATGGGGCCAAAGGATGGAGTGTCATAGATTGAATTGTGTCCCCCAAAAATATTTGTCAACTTGTCTAGGTCATGATTCCCAGTATTGTATGGTTGTCTACCATTTTATCATCTAATGTGATTTCCCCATGTGTTGTAAATGCTATCACTATGATGTTATAAGATGGATTAGAAGCAGTCATACTGATAAGGTCTACAAGATTAGGTAGTGTCTTAAGCCAATCTCTTTTGAGATATAAAAGAAAGAAACGAGCAGAGACACATGGGAACCTCATACCACCAAGAAAGCAGTGCCAGGAGCAGCATGTGTCCATTGGACCTGAGGTT
>NW_004444181.1:2935680-2936666 GCF_000243295.1 Trichechus manatus latirostris
GTGTCTGGGAGGAAGGGGTGTCCCTGTTCCCTAGAGTGCGTAGGTAGGTGGGTTTTGCAGCTGGACTATGGACACCCAGTGCCCTTGGCTGTAAGGACTGGGAGGCACCAGTTATTCTTGGATCCCAGTCGCAGGTGGCCAGGTGACTTTTGGGAGCCATCAGTCCTCAGGCCTCTGATGTGGGTAGGTGAGGACCCTACTTAAAGGGCAGAGTAGTGTCAAATGTTACAAACCTGCCCCTCCACCATTTAGCTGATACAGTGAAGTTAGGCTTCAGGTATATACCCTGTTGTACTGTGCTAATGCGGGCCTATGCTATTGAAACGGGCCCACACAAGTCTATGCAGGGATGAAAAGCATTCAGAGTCCGTGGACCCCTTACGCTTATGCCTAGGCAAAGGAGTTGTGCCGTCCCTGAGTTCCCAGCTTAGGAAAGCTGGCAGAATATTTTATCCTGTTTGTTAATTTGTTCCCTCTTCAAGGCTCGGAGAATGGCTCAGGGCTTGTGAAGGGTCCTACTTCTGGATCAAGGGAAGTGACAATAGCTGAAGCCAGCCCAGGACCCAGTGCAGAGCAGGGAGGGAGCAGGTAAATGGGAGAGAGGTTCTTCCCAACCAGTGTATTTTTTAGTCTGCATGGTAGGTTAGATGTATGTACTTATCTTTTGCTGACTGAGCGCTGCTTTTCACTGGCTCTGTAGGCCTGAGCAGACTGTCCGCCACTCGGTCTCACGTGACGTGAAAATGCGTTCCGAAAACCACCGTCGGCCTCACAGCGCACGCCAGCTGATCCAGCCTGCAGGGTGCCGGATCCCGCCGGCTCAGGTCTGGCAACTCCTTGCTGCTTCTGAATCTTTTATCCCTCCCCCGCCACTCAGCCTGATTCTTCAAGTTTAGCTTTGATGTTCAGGACTCCTAGACTGTCATATATAATTGATTCAGTTGTTTTTTTGGGTCTTTGTTTTAAGAGGGAACACCAGAAGTGTC
>NW_004444181.1:2938993-2943043 GCF_000243295.1 Trichechus manatus latirostris
GTTTCCTGTGTCCCACCTGAGTGCCATTTACCTTTTTAATACCTTTACCTGTCTTGTGAATGGACAGAGTGCATGGCAGCACAGCTGTAGACTTACTGAAAAGTAGGTGACAGACATGTAAAAATTCATAATTCCCCAAAATAATATCCTGTTCTCAGCTAGTGGTCCTGTCATCTGTTGATCACCTGGAGGTCTTTAAGAAAATACGACAAGCTCACGACCTTGGTTTGCCACATTGTTTGTGCAGGCCGCTGGGCCTCCCATGGCTAATGACCAGTACTGCAGTGTTTCCCAGTTGTTAATATCTCATCCTGCTTTCACCCTGTGCTTCATGTTTTGTCGAATATTCTGCTGGATCCTGAGCAGGGAGGTGAACTCCCCTCCCACCCAAGGGAGAGATGGTCTGAATGTGGAAATAAGGCTTCATTGTAGAGCATTTCTCCAATTTATGCTAAGGGTTATTACTGTTCTAAACCTTAAAGATAGAAAGGAATGAGACTGGAATTGCTCACAGTGAAACTGTAGGGAGATAAGTTCATTGTGGTGGAAGTATCATTAAGTCTAGGCTACAGGATGCAATTTGCAAGGAAGTGAATGTAGACAGTGAAGGGATGAGGCTGATGGCCAAACCCTAGAGTAGACCTTAGTAGAACACAGAACCCTGTGTCAAACCCCCATGAAATCTCAGTTTCCCAGGACTATCAGCCTCACCCTTCCTTTGACACACATTGGAGTACATGGTACCTTGCTGAACCAGAATATGTGGGATGTTTTAGGACTCAGTGGCTGTTGAGGATGTGGCTGTGGACTTTACCCAGGAAGAGTGGGCATTGCTGGATCTTTCTCAGAGGAAACTCTACAGAGATGTGATGATGGAAACCTTCAGAAACCTGGCCTCAGTAGGTATGGATGGTTTCATTTTTTAAGAATTTATTCTTTAGTAACCAAATATATCATACTCAACCATGTTACTCCAGTATCTGGGCTGAGAAATGGGAATACATTGTTAAATAAAACAAGTATGGTCGTTTTCTCTCTGGAGCATTCATATTCTGGCTTCCCATGAATACACAGCTCTGTGTATTAAACTGACTTCTTATTTCAGTTGTGGTGAAAAAGCCTTAAGGCTCTAAATGTCATAAGTGTGAGCATTAACTTCAGGGGTTTCTTTGGTGCACAGAGAGAATATTTGTGGTCTGGGACCTTGTAAACCGTCTTACTGTGTTTAGTGCAAGTTTGCCATGATTATTTTGCTACAAATAAATTAATGCCTGCCCATCTCCATAGACCCTTAAGAATAAAGAATTGGCTCAGTGTCTGGGAAATGTTCATTGCTCTTCCCTGTCTTCCCACATGATATGCCTTTCTCCATGAGCACCATGTCAGCGACACCCATTTGTTCTCCCAGAGTAGCAAGAGGAAGACCTAAGGAGGGTGCAGATGGCACTCACCCAGGACCGCTGTGTCAGGGGTACCAGGAGGCAAGAATCCTTTGATGGACCAGGTCTGCATGGAGGGAATGAGATTTGAATGAATCAGTTAGAGAAAGTCTCTTTTGGGTTGAGGAGTATGTGCTTCACAGGTACCTGAGCTTGGTTTTCTGACTTTCATCAATCCTAACACACCTGTGTTCATGGAGAAAGACCATCCCATTTCTTTCTTTTAATATTCCGTGTGTATTGTGTCCAATACCTTTGTACTTTGCTCTTCTAATTACACCCTATTCATGTCACCATCACTTCCAATTTTCATGAAAGTATTTTCTAGTTAATTGCTTTTTGACCATTGCCAAAGTATTGAAATAACAAAATATGTCAAAGCTTTTCTTTTCTTACAGTTACATTTTCCCTCTGAGGAATTCCTTTCCTTTTTGTTTCACATTGTGAACCTCACATTAAATCATTGGGTCAGTTTCCCAAAACTTTAATGATAGAGAAAAGCTATCCACTGAAAATTTAATAGTACGATTCATGAAAAATGACACCTGGTTCTCCATGGTAGGAGAAATCTCCGAACTGGGTGGCACTGAAAATCAGGATAACAACCAGAAAACACATGTGAGGTCAGTGACATTCACTAGAAAGACAGCAGTGCTGCAGGAAAGAGTCCTAAGAAGGTATCAGGGCATTAAAATATTTATATATATAAGGAGCCCAAGTGCCACAAATGGTTGAGCAGTCCCTACTAACTAAAAGATTGGCAGTTCGAACCTACTCAGCGGCTCTGCAGCGTAAATATCTGGCAATCTGCTTCCATAATAACTGTAGCCCAGAAAACCCTGTGGGGCACTTCTGCTCTGTCATATGGGGTCACTATGAGCTGGAATCGACTTGACAGGACATAACAACGACTATATATACACAAACACACACACATTCAATATGCATGTATATGTACATATACTCCATTGCTGTGGAATCTCTTCCAACTCATACATAGCAACCCTATAGGACAGTGTAGAACTACCCCATGGAGTTTGCAAGGCATACAAACGCACACACACACATATATATAATACTTACATGTATTATACATATATGTATCTCAAATCCGTTTCCATCAGATGTATTCTGACTCTTAGCAGTCCTTCTGGGTGTGTTCGAACCACCAGCCTTTAGCTTCTAGTTGAGTGCATACCTTTTGTGCTATCTAGGTATCTTATATATGTATATAAAACCAGCTCTAATATTATGTTCACATAACTTTCACACTACAGTATTTTCATAAATGTGGGTCAGATATTGAATATTTGAAGCATATTTCACTAATATACAATTATCAGAAAGCCCATGTTTTGAAACACAGTGAAAATGATGATAGCATCTCTGGCAGATGATTTAAACTTTGAACCATGAGACAATTCAGGCAAAACATACAGGCTTACTGTGTGTGGTGATGGTGAAATGGTAACAAATTTGTATTCAACAGCATGCTGCCTGTTTTTAAGAGAAGACATATGGTAGAGAACCTCTGTGAAACTAATGAAGACAATGTCAGCAGGCCTTCAGCCGGATTCCAAATCTTTCTGTGTTCAGAAGAACTCCTGTGGAAGCATATCCCTCTGAAGGCCATGAATGTGGAAAATCCTTGATTGATCATTCATCACTTAAGCATCACATGAGATCTCCCTCTGGATGCAGTGCCTATCAGTGTACAGAATGTGGAGAAGCCAAGCCTGCAGTTGTCCCTGTTACCTCAGCACTGCTGTGAGAACTCTTACTGGAGGGAAACCCTATGAATGTAAGCAGTGGGGCAAAGCCTTTAGTCGGTCCTCACACCTCACTGTACATATAAGAATTCATAGTGGAGAGAGGCTTTATGAATGTAAGGGATGTAGCAAAGCCTTCTGTCATTCCTCAAGCTTCACTAGATGTATGATAATTCACAGTGGAGAGAGACCTTATAAATGTAAGGAATGTGGGAACGCCTTTAGTCAGTCCTCAGACCTCACTGTACATATCAGAATTCATAGTGGAGAGAGAGTTTTTATGAATGTAAGGAATATAGCAAAGCCTTTCGCCATTCCTCAAGCTTCACTGGACATATGAGAACTCAACAGTGGAGGGAGGCCTTATAAATGTAAGGAATGTGGGAAAGACTTTAGTCAGTCCTCAGGCCTCACTGTACATATAAGAATTCATAATGGAGAGAGGCCTTATGAATGTACGGAATGTGGTAAAGCCTGTCATTAGTCCTTATATCTCACTGTACATTAACGAATTCACAGCAGAAAGAGGCCTTAAGTAAGGAATGTGGGAAAGCCTTTAGTCAGTCTCCAGTGCTTACTGAACGTAAATAACCTCACAGTGGGAAAGACTTTATGAATGTAAGGAATGTGGGAAATTAGTTATTCCTCATCCCCTACTGAATACATAAGAAATCACCCTGGAGAGAAATATTTTGAGTATATGGAATATGGGAATTCTTTTGTGAATCCTCAAACTTCACTAATCATATAAAAATTCACTGTGGAGAGAGGCCTTATAAATGTAAGGAATTTGTCCATATATAAAAATTATTATGATGAAATGACCAGTGTTCGATGCAGAC
>NW_004444181.1:2944538-2946266 GCF_000243295.1 Trichechus manatus latirostris
CAGGAGGATGGGTTTAAGTAAGAATTCTAACAGTTTTCAGAAACATCTGCTCAAGATTGATTTATTAGGCTGAAGCAAGGAACCTTCATAGGGTAAATGGTGTAAATGGGCAAATATTGTCACTTTCTGTTCTTTTATATTTGTATCTCTTTTTTCTTTTAATGAAAACCTTGGTGCCTAGTAACATTTACTTTCAATATAATTATACTAATAGTACTACTAACTAAAAACTTATTCTGTACAGTACTGAGATTTTTTCACCTTTTGTACTTACTGGTTATGTTTACATTAAGGATATTAACACAAGATTACCATGCTCAAACATTGGCTTGAGCACAAACTCTGTCCTGCATGCTTATGTGATCAGTTTGATAGTTTGCTGCTATTAAGTTGGCTCCACCTTATGTATGTTGTTTTTGTGTGCTGTGGAGTCAGTTCCAACCCATAGAGACCCCATGTGACAGTAGAACTGTCCCATGAGGTTTTCTTGGCTGTAATCTTTACAGAAGCAGATTGTTAGGTCTTTCTCCCATGCAGCCGCTGGGTAGGTTTGAACTGTCAGGCTTTCTGTTAGTAGCCAAGTGCTTAACCATTGCACCACCAGGGCTCCTTGACCTTATGCATAACAGAATGTAGCCCGGTTCTGCACCAACTTCGTGGTTGTTGGTATGTGTCATGGATTGAATTGTGTCTCCCAAAAATATGTGTATCAGTTTGACTAGGCCCTGATTCCCAGTATTGTGTGATTGTCCACCATTTTGTCATCTGATGTGATTTTCCTATGTTTTGGAAATCCTACCTCTATGATATTAATGAGGTAGCATAGGCGGCAGTTATGTTAATGAGGCAGGACTCAATCTACAAGATTGGATTGTGTCTTCAGCCAATCTCTTTTGAGATATAAAAGAGAGAATTGAGCAAAGAGACAGGGGGACCTCACACCACCAAGAAAGCAGCAGAGAGCAGAACCGGGAGCAGAGCGTGTCATTTGGACTCAGGGTTCCTGCACAGAGAAGCTCCTAGTCCAGGGGAAGATTGATGACAAGGACCCCCCACCCCCACCCCAGAACCAACAGAGAAAGGCTTCCCCTGGAGCTGACCTGAATTTGGACTTCTAGCCTCCTAGACTGTCAGAGAATAAAATTCTGTTTGTTGAAGCCATCCACTTGTGGTATTTATGTTATAGCAGCACAAGATACCAAGACAGTATGTTTGAGTATTGCCTTCCAAACTAGGGAGCTAATCTTTCAGCACTATATCAGACAGTGTTACGTTGTGTTCCACAAGGTTATCATTAACTGATTTCCTAAAGTAGATTGCCAGGCCTTTCTTACTAGGCTGTCATAGTCTGGAAGATCCACTGATACATGTCCACCATGGGTAACCCTGCTGGTATTTGAAATACTGGTGGCATAGATTCCTGCATCAGTAACATATCAGCCACCACAGTATGACAAAGTCACAGACGGGTGGTGGTAGTTTGATATGCTAGTACATTTACTTGCTTGTGTTGACATTTACTTTCAAGGTTTGCTTTCATTTTGAATTATTCCTTTAACATATAAAACTTTCACATGGTTCAAAACTAGAAAACCATATGAAAGAAGTGTATTGTGAAGGCTGGCTTCCTCCTACCACCTGTGCTCTGTTAATATCGCCACCAGTCGCTAACCATTTCCATTTTAATTGTTTCCTGTGTAACCTTTCAGTGTTTGTCTCAGAAAATCA
>NW_004444181.1:2947840-2948493 GCF_000243295.1 Trichechus manatus latirostris
GCAGTCCTACTCTCTCCCATAGGGTCACTATGAGTTGAAATAGACTCCATGGCAATGAGTTAGGGCTTTGTTTGTGTAAATGTAGTGATAATAATCTGAAAGTACTACAAAACTGATGTTTTCTCTACCACCAGAGTTGAGACTTTCAGTTTTAAACTCAGGGTGCTGGTTGTGCAGATATAAGAGTCAAACCCCACCTGAACCTGACAGGATCACATTTCTAGATGTGTGATTTAAAGCGCTGTGCAGACCCTCACAGGTCTCTGTGGAGACCTGGATTTGATTGTTTAAGTTGGAGTCTAGACAAAAGGATCCCTGACCCCTGGGGATCCTCAGGTCTTTGCCTATGAAGAGGAGAGGAGACAAGGAGCCCACACGAAGTTTCCTAGTGGGCGAGATATGAGACTTGGACCCCTTTTCCCTCGTGGCTGCCCAGCCCCCATTTTGCCTGGGAACCCCTGTGTTTCCCCTGTTAGAGACCTTCTGGAGTCAAGGTTCTGCCCTCCACTTTACTTAGCTATGCAACCATGAGCAAGTTACTGGACTTGCTGTGCCTCTATTTCCTCATTCTTAAAAATGAATAAATTATGCCTTTCTGGCACATTCATTGCCCTAACTCTGAGACACTGCTACCTGGCCCCACCTCTCAGCCC
>NW_004444181.1:2950308-2955844 GCF_000243295.1 Trichechus manatus latirostris
TCACCAGCATTTGGTGTTGTCAGTGTTTTAGATTTTAGCCATTCTAATAGATGTGTAGTGGACAATATTGTGGAAAACACTGTAGGATGTCCTCATCTAGATGTTTATGAAGCACATATGACCTTCCCAGGTATCTGGTTTTGATCATGAAACTACCACATGGAATAGATTGTCATCTAAAAGAGGGCTGATTCCAATAGACCTCAGAAGGAAGTCTTCCAGATAAAACCGCCTCAAAGACCAGCTCATCTACATGGAGATGAGGCAGCTGAAGAGGAATTTTAACAAAACTGAGGATAAGACTCGACTTATAAGTCAGGAATTCCCCAAGCAAAACAAGCAGAGGGGACAATCTTGCCTCATTAACAACAGGCAGAGATTAGGATTTACAACCTGCAAGAAAATCATATCAGTCACAAAATGGAGGACAACCGCACAATACTGGGAATCATAGCCTAAACAGGTTGACACATACATTTGGGGAACACAATTCAATCCGTGACAAACATCAACAGAAAATGATCGTGAAGATCCAGCCAGAAAGTACATCATTGAGAGACAACAACTTTTATTTTGGTTAATTGTACTGTTGGTTTGCATGTACCATGGGTTTCTTTAAAAGACATTTTATCATTTCATAAATAAGTTTTATGTTTTTTCCCAAAGCATTAAACATTTTTACACTATCATGTTAATGAAGAGTCCTGGTAGTGGAATGGTTAAGCGCACAGCTGCTAATCGAAAGCCTGGTAATGTAACCTAACCAGCTGCTCTGTGGGAGAAAGACCTGGCCGTCTGTTTCCATAAAGATTACAGCTTAGAAAATCCTATGGGGCAGTTCTACTCTGTCACATGAGGTTGCTAGGAGTTGGAATCGACTTGACTGCCCCTAACAACAACAACAACAACAACATCATATTAAAATCAGAAAAACCAAGCCCCTTGCTGTCAAGTTGGTTCTGACTCAGCAATCCTACAGGACATAGGGCTTCCAAGGAGTGGCTGGTGGATTCAAACTGCTGACCGTTGGGTTAGCAGGTGAGCTCTTAACCACTGTGTCACAAAGGCTCCAACATCATGTTAAAAGTAGTAAAATGTTGTTGTTAGGTGCAGTCGAGTTGGTTCCGACTCCTAGAAACCCTATGTACACTGCCTGGTCCTGCACCATCCCCACAGTCATTGCTATGTTTGAGCCCATTGTTGCAGCCACTGTGTCAGTCCATCTCATTGAGGGTCTTATTCTTTTTCGCTGACCCTCTACTTTACCAAGCCTGATGTCCTTCTGCAGGGACTGGTCCCTCCTGATAACATGTCCAAAGTACAGGAGAGAAAGTCTCACTATCCTCCCTTCTAAGGAACATTCTGACTGTACTTCTTCCAAGACAGATTTGTTCTTTTTCTGGCAGTCCATGGTATATTCAATATTTTTCGCCAATACCGTAATTCAAATGCATCAGTTCTTCCATCTTCCTTATTCATTGTCCAGCTTTCACAGGCATATGAGGTGATTGAAAATACCATGGCTTGGATCAGATGTACCTTAGTCCTCAAGGTGACATCTTTGCTATTTAACACTTTAAAGAGGTCTTTTGCAGCAGATTTGCCCAGTGCAATGCGTCCTTTGATTTCTTGACTGCTGCTTCCATGGACGTTGATTGTGGATCCAAGTAAAATGAAATCCTTGACAGCTTCAATCTTTCCTCCAATTATCATGATGTCGCTTATTGGTCCAGGTGTGATTATTTTTGTTTTCTTTATGTTGAGGTGTAATCCACACTGAAGGCTGTGCTCTTTGATCGTCATCAGGAAGTCCTTCAAGTCCTCTTCACTTTCAGCAAGCAAGATTTTGTCATCTGCATATCTCACGTGTTAATGAGTCTCTTTGTAATCCTGACGCCATATTCTTCTTCATATAGTTCATCTTCTCGGATCATTTGCTCAACATACAAATTGAGTAAGTATGGTGAAAGGATACAACCCTGACTTACACATTGCCTGACTTTAAGCCACGCAATATTCCCTTGTTCTGTTTGAACGACTGCCTTTTGGTCTAAGTACAGGTTCCTTCTGAGCACAGTTAAGTGCTCTGGAGCTCCCAATTGTCTTGGGCACACAATCTTAACCATCACATCCATTCCTCTCAATATTATCTAGAGATGCATTTACATCTCAGTTTTGGTTCACTTTGATGGTAGACAGTGTCTCAAGGTAATTAGTTGATTATTGAACATGAGCTAAAATTGGTCTCTCCATGAAACCGTGCTGGCAGATTATTGTTTCTTTAATTAGTAGACTTTACTTTTTAGAACAGTTTTAGATTAACATAAAAATTGAGCAGATAGAGCAGAAGAATCCCATGTTCTTCCTCACACTCTCACTTTCCCCTAGTATTAGCATCTTACATTAGTGTGGTTCATTTATTATAATTAATGAAACAATATTAATTCATTATCATTAACTAGCATCTATATTTACATTTTCTTCACACTTTGTATTATAAAGTTGTATGGGTTTTGATAAAGACGTCATGTCATGTGCCCACCATTGCAGTATCACACAGAATAATTTCACTACCCTAAAAATCACTGTTTAGAATATTATTACTGATTCAATTTCTTAATAGATATACACATTTTCAGATTATCTCTTTTCCTGTGTGTAAGTTTTGGTAGTTTGTATTTTTCAAAGAATTGTTCCTTTTCATCTAAGTTATAAAACTCATGGGCAGAGAGTTGTTCATAATATTCATTTAATATCTACTTATAGTTCATAGCATCAGTAGTGGTAATCCCTCTTTCATTTCTGATATTAATAATTTGTCTTCACTCTCTCTCTTTTTTTCCCCTCATCCTAGCTAGAAATTTATCAATTACATTGATCTTTTCAAAGGCTCATTTTTTGTTTCATTGATTTCTGTGTTTCCTGTCTTCAAATTCATTCATTTCTGCTCTCTTTTTTTTTTTAATGTTGTTCTGCTGGCTTTAAATCACATTGCTCTTTTTTCTCCAGTGTCCTAAGTTAGAAACTTACATTTTTTTTACTTTAAATCTTTCTTTTCTAATATATGCATTCTATCCTACAAATTTCCCTCTAAGCACTGCTTTTGCTGTATCCCACAAGTTTTGCAAAGATGCGTTTTTATTTTATTCAGTTCAAAATGTTGTCTCTTAAATTTCTCTTGAGACTTCTTCCTTGACCTATGTGTTATTACGAATTTGTTGTTTAATCTCCAAATATTTTTGGGATTTTCTGGCAGTCTTTCTCTTGTTGATTTCTATATTAATTCCATAATCATCTGAAAGCATACTTTATATGGTTTCTGTTCTTTTAAATTTGTTGAGATGTGTTTTATGGACCACCATGTGGTCTATCTTGGTGAATATTCCACATGAGCTTCAGAAGAATGTGTTTTCTGCTATTATGGGACGAAGTATTCTATACATGTCAATTAGATCCTGTTCATGGATGGTGCTGTTCAGTTCAGCTGTATATTTATTGATATTCCACCTGCTGGATCTGTGAATTAATGACAGTGAGGTGTCAAAATCTGCAACTCTAATAGTGGATTTATCTATTTCTCCTTGCAATGCTTTAGTTTGCCTCTGATGTTTAGACACTGTTGTTGTGTATACAAATTAAGGGTTGCTGTGTCTTCTTGGAGAAGTGGCACTTTTATCATTATGTAATGTCTGTCTTTTCCCTCAAAATTGTCTTTGTTCTCAAGTTAAGTTTGTCTGAGGTTAGTACAGCTACTCTAGCTTTCTTTCAGTAAGTGTTAGCTTCATGTGCCTTTCTCCATCCTTTTACTTTTAATCTATCTGTTTCTTGATATTTAAAGTGGGTTTGATAGACAACATATAATTGGGAGTTTGTTGGTTGTTTTCCATACTCTGGCAGTCTTTCATAGGTGTTTTCATACGTGTCTTTTCACCCTTCATGTTTTAAGTAATTGTTGCTGTAGTTTAATATCTATCATCTTTGCAACTGCTTTCTATTTATTGCTACTTTTCTTTTTTTTTTTCTTATCTTCCCTTCTTTTTTTCCTCTCTGGTTTTAACTGAGCATGTTATATGATTCAATTTTCTCTCCTTTCTTAGCTTATAGATTATATTTCTTTTAATTATTTATTTAGTGGTTGCTCTAGAGTTTGTCATAAACATTTATGACTAAACTAAATCTCCTTTCAAACAACACTATTCTACTTCAGAGGTAGTTCAGGTAGTTTATAAAATGGTGTTTCTCTTTCCTCTCTCCCATCCCTTATAATATTGATGTCATTTTCTGCACTTTCCCGCATGGTATAATTACCCAATAAATTGTTGCTATTACTTTGAACAAATTGGTACCTCTTAGATAAATTAAGAATAAGGAAAACTAAAGCTTTTATTTTACCTTCTTTTATTCCTTCTTTAATGTTTTCCTTTTTTTCATGTAAGTCCACATATTTGATCTGTGATATTTTTCTTCTCTCTGAATAATTTTTTTTTTAACACTTCTTGCAAGGCATATCTGCTGCTGGCAAATTAACTCAGTTTTTGTCTGAGAAAGTCTTTTTCTTTTCACTGTAAATTTTGAATAATAATTTTTCTGGATGTAGAATTCTAGAGAAGTGTTTTTTCTTTCAGTACTTTGAAATTTTCACTCCACTCTCTTCTTACTTGCATGGTTTCTGAAGAGAAGTGATCTAATTTTTATCCCTGTCCTCCCATCTACCCCAACTTCTTTCAAGATGTTCTCTTTGTCATTGGTTTTATGCAGGCTGAATATGATGTGATTATATGTATATATATTTTTTGTATTTATCCTGATTAGTGTTCTCTGAGCTTCCTTGTTCTCTGGTTTGGTGTGTGTCATATTTTTTGGAAAATTCTTAGCTGTTATTACTTCAAGTATTTGTTATATTCTTTTCTTTCTTTTTTTCCTGGTATTCTATTTGGCATATGTTACACATTTTGTAATTGTCCCACAGTTCTTGCATATTCTGTTATTTATTTATTTTTTATGTTTGCATTTCAGTTTTGGAAGGCTCCATTAACATGTCTTCAAACTCTTGATTTTTTTCCATGGCCTATGTCTAGTCTACTGACGAGCCCATCAAAGGCATTCTTCATTTGCCTTTGTTGTGCCACCGGAATACCATGGGTGTTTTTGCTATAATCATAATGATTAGATTCTTTGTTATGATATAGTCATAAACTCTATTAATGTCAAAAGTACATAGACAAGTGTATAGAGACATCAATTTATTAGTGTTTACTAGGGGTGAGAGGGAGAGAGGCGAAAAGGGGACTCATTGCTTAGGGGACACTGAGCTTCTATTAAGGGTGATTGGAAATTTGGAAATTAATAATGGTTATGGTTGCACAACATGATGAATACAATTATTGTCACTGAATTGTACATATGGAGAATGTTGAAAAGGCACATGTTTTATTACACATATATTTATCACCATCAAAATACTCTAAAAAGGAGGACTTCCGGCAAAATGGCGCTCTAGGCACAAGCACCACGCCGTCCCTCCACAGCAAAGATC
>NW_004444181.1:2970667-2974555 GCF_000243295.1 Trichechus manatus latirostris
GATTATAATATGTCTTGGTGACTTTCTTTTGGGATCTACCTTATGTGGGGTTCAATGAGCATCTTGGATAGATATCTTGTCATCTTTCATGATATCAGGGAAGTTTTCTGCCAACAAATCTTCAACAATTCTCTCTGTATTTTCTGTTATCCCCTGCTGTTCTGGTAGTCCAGTCACTCGTAGGTTATTCCTCTTGATAGAATCCCACATAATTCTCAGGGTTTCTTCATAGTTTTAAATCCTTTTATCTGATTTTGCCTCAAATAAGTTGGTGTCAAGTGCTTTATCTTCAGTCTCTCTAATTCTGACTTCCATTGCCTCAGTTCTGCTCCTATGACTTTCTATTGAATTGTCCAATTCTGACATTTTATTAATCTTCTGGAATTCTGATTGCTGTCTCTTTGTGGATTCTTACAGCCTGTTAAATTTGTCATTATGCTCTTCTCTAATCGTTTTAATTTCCTCTATTGGATGTTCTGCATTTTGCTTAAGTTCCTTCCCTTGAAGTGTTCTGTATATTAATCTTTTGTATTCTGCCTCCGGTAATTCCAAGAAATTTTCCTCCTCTGGAAAATTTTTAGATTCTTTATTTTGGGAGCTTGCTGAAGCCATCATGGACTGCCTCTTTATGTAATTTGATATTGACTTTTGTCTCTGAGCCATCAATAAATTATTAGATTTATGTATTTTATGTTTGCTTACTGTGTTGTAGCTTCTTGTTTTGTTCTGATATGCCCAAATAGGCTGTTAGTGTGAGCTAGGTTGATTATTGGCAACTGTGAAGCTCTAATGTCCTGTCAACAGGTGTTTAATTCTGTTATTAGGTATGTGAGCTCAGGAGTCTGCCCACTCCTCCTGTATGGAATCAGCTCAGATGCCCAGGTAGATAGTCACCAAATGTGTGGCGCAGGCTCTCATCTGCAGTCCTAGATGGGCATGGGTGATTGATAATAGGCACAGGCATCTGGCTGCTGCAGGGGAACACACTCTGAGCAAGGCTGGGGGCCAACGGCTGCCCCAAGTGTCCTGGAGGAAGGTGTGTCACTATTCCCTAGAGCACGTAGTTTGGTGAGTTTTGCAGCCGGACTATAAGCACCTAATACTGTTGGGTATAAGGACTGGGGGGCACCTCTTATTCTTGGGCCCCTCTCACAGGTGGCTAGGTGGTGTGGGTGCAACCACCAGTCCTCAGGCCCCTGATGTGGGTAGATGAAGACCCTGCTTAATGGGAAGATTAGTGTCAGATGTCACAAACCTGCCACTTCACAGTTGAAGCAGGAGAAGGTAGACTTCAGGTATATACCCTGTTGTACTGCAGTAATGAGGGCCTACGCTGTTGAAATGGGGCCACACAAGTCTATGCAGGGGGAAAGGCACTCAAAGTCCATGGATCCCTGTGTCTAGTCATAGGAGCTCTGCCTACTCTGGGTTCCTGGCTTATGGGAACCGGCCGTTTATTTTTTCCTGTTTGTTAATTTGTTCCCTCTCTAAGGCCAGGAGAATGGCTCAGGGCATGGGACGGATCCTACTTCTGGCCCAGGGCACTCGGCAATTGCTAAGGCCAGTTGGGGACCCAGTGCAAGCAGGGAGTGAGGAGCTAAATGGGAGACAGCTTTTTCCCTACGGAGGGTGGTTTTGATCCCTGTGGTAGGCCGGATGCAAGTTGTTATCTTTCACAGATTGAGGGCTGATTCTCACTGGTTCTGGGTGGATGAGTAGACTCTTTGCCGCTGGGTCTCTCCTGGTGCGGAAAATGCCTCCCGAGCACCACTCCTTGCCTGCATCACTGCTCACCTATGAGCTAATCAGGCCTGAAGGGCTCAGGCTTTCGCAGGGTCAGGTCTGGAAACTCCTTGCTGCTTCTGAACCATCTCTCCTGCCCCCTGCCACTCAATCAAGTTCCTCAACTTTGCTTTTGGTGTTCAGGGCTCCTAGATTGTCATACAGAATTGCTTTACTTTTTTTTTCAGGTCTTTGTTGTAAGAGGATCTACCAGAAGCATCTGCCTACTCTGCCATCTTGGCCCCTCCTCACTGCGACATCTTTAACTTGTCCTCCTGAGAAGTAACATAACAAGGACAGCAGGAGAGGGAGCCTAGAGCTGAAAGGGGGAACACCTCTGGTGGTATTATTTCCCCATGGGCATAGAATAGTAGGTAGCCCATCCTAACAGTCTTCAGGATCCAGAGCCTTAAGGGGAAGCTATACCAAGGGTGGACACTGGAAAGCTTGAGTTTGTGAGCACATGGGACCCGCTCCAGCCACTGCACATTCAGCTCATACTTTGGGGCCAGAAACCCCACCAAGTGGAACAGGCTGAAAACATTCATGCATATGCTTGAGAGGCCTCGGCTCTGTCTGGAGATCAGAATCAATCTGCACTTCACCATTTCATCCTGTCACTGTGTACCTGGCATCCATCCATAAACTCTGCCTTTCCACATGAATGTCACATCCAAGTAGGATGCACACTGTGACAGTCAGCCAGGGGCAGGACCAGCATAGTCAAGTGAAACCCCCATTTGCATTATTTTTGCCATCTGCTTCTCCGTAGCCTCCCAAGGCACATTGCATATGTGTAAGCTCCTGGAAGCTGGGCCGGACATCCTGTACACCCAGAGGGCTGAGGAGTGTTGATGTGGACATGTGGATGACCGATGTCCCATGTATAAGAGTGAGCCTTGAGCCCCAGTCTGGGTGGCTATGAGGCTCTAGGACTCCTGACACCATCCCTGGGCCTTGGCCTGTGGTCCCGTGAATGTATGCACTCTAGCAACATTTCTCTTCCCACAACTCTGATTTCACCTCCACCAATTAACGAAATTGGCAGGTGACCACTGTAGCACACTGTCAGCAGTGCCACAGGTCTCTAGATATGAAGGCTCAGGCTACCTTGGCTATCTCCTGCCCCGGGTAATGGCCCTAATTCTCAAAGTCCCAGATGATTACACTTGGCCTGTGGAGGACTTTATTCCAGATCCACTCAGAAGTCTAAGTGAGTACAGGCCATGCAGGCCAGGTGAGTGTCGGGTGGGAGAACTAAGGCACGCTTACCATCACCAAGGAGACAGCCTACAGAAGCAGTGGGTGGAGCTTCTGACAGGGCCAGGTCTCAATGATTGAGCAAACAGCAGAGATCTGGCCAGCCTGGCTGATTCCTCATGGCCCCTCTTGTTGGCATATGAGACTTAGTAGCCACTTCTGGTACTGGCCACAGAATTTCGGCCGACTCACTGAAAAGCTTGGCAGAGGGAAGCCCCTGATACTGAGAGTTTCAAGGCACTGGGTGAGCAGGCAGCATACCTCTTTTCCACATACTTGAGTACATCACTAGGCAAGGAATCCCCACTCAGCACCTATTTTCTCTTTCTCTCTCTATGTCTCAGTTTTGTGACATCTTTAAATGTTCCTCCTGAGAAGTATCACAGCAAGGACAGCAGGACAGGGAGCCTAGAGCTGAAAGGGGGAACACCTCTGGCGGTATTCTTTGCCCATGGGCATTGAATAATTGGTAGCCCATCTGAATGGTCTTCAGGGTCCTGAACCTGATGGGGAAGCTATACCAGGGGCAGACTCTGGCAAGCTGGAGTTTGTGTGCAGACAGGACCCCCTCCAGCCACTGCTCATTCAGCTGATCCTTTGGATCCAGAAACTCCACCAAGTGGAACATACTGAAAACATTCACAAACCCCCATGAGAGGCCTCTGTCTGGGAATCAAAACCAATCTGCAGTTCACCATTTCATCTTCTCCATATGTACTGGTGCCCACCCATAAGCTCTGACTTTCAAGATGAATGCCACATCCAACTAGGACCCACAGTGTGACCCTCAGATAGGGACAGGAACGGCATAGTCAAGTGAAACCCTCATTTCCATTTTTTTTTTTT
>NW_004444181.1:2976427-2977536 GCF_000243295.1 Trichechus manatus latirostris
ATCCCTCATAACCAACAAAGATTGTTACTTTTTGTGTATAAACTTTTTCATGAGTTTTTACAATAGAGGTCTCATACAATATTTGTCCTTTTGTGACTGACATATTTCACTCAGCATAATGTCCTCCAGTTTCATCCATGTTATGAGATGCTTTGCAGATTCATCATTTTCTTTATCGTTGTGTAGTACTCCATTGTGTGTATGTACCAAGGTTTGTTTATCCATTCATCTGTTGATGGGCATCTAGGTTGTTTCCATCATTTTGCTATTGTGAACAATGCTGCCATGAACATGGGTGTGCATACGTCTATTGGTGTGACTGCTCTTATTTCTCTAGGATATATTCCTAGGAGTGGGATTGCTGGATCGAATGGTATGTCTATTTCTAGCTTTCTAAGGAAGTGCCATATCATTGTCCAAAATGGTTATATCCTTATGTATTCCCACCAGCAGAACATAAGAATTCTGATCTTCCCGCAGCTTCTCCAACATTTGTTATTTCCAGTGTTTTTGATTCGTGCCAGTAATGCTGGAGTTAGATGGTATGTCATTGTGGTTTTAATTTGCATTTCTCTAATGGCTAGTGAACACGAGCATTTCCTCTGTGTCTGTTGGCCGTTTGAATATCTTCTTTGGTGAAGTGTCCATTTCCTTTGCCCATTTTTTAGTAGGATTATTGGTCTTTTTGTTGTGGAGGTGTTGGGTTTTCTTAGACCTTTGTCTGACTTGTACTATCCCAAAATTTTTTCCCAGTGTAGGCTCTCTTTTTACTCTTTTGGTTAAGTCTTTTGAAGAGCATAGGTGTTTGATTTTTAGAAGATCCAAGTTATCTAGCTTATCTTCTGGGATTTGTCTTGATGGTTATGGTTTGTATCCTGTTAATGCCGTGTATTATGGCCTGTAGCATTGGTTCTATTTTTTCTTCTATGAGCTTTATACTTTTTGGCTTTATATTTAGGTCTTTGATCCATTTTGAATTAGTTTTGTATATGGTGTGAGATATGGGTCCTGTTTCATTTTTTTGCAGATGGACATCCAGTTTTGCGAGCACCCATTTGTTAAAAAGACTGTCTTTTCCCCATTTGATGGACTTTGGGCCCTTGTCAAAG
>NW_004444181.1:2984287-2990057 GCF_000243295.1 Trichechus manatus latirostris
GGTGGTGAGAGGTAAGAAAGAAATCAAAAGAAGCAGTAAAAAGCAACCCAGCAGCCAACAAATGGCACTCAGGGAGTCGGCCAGTGTGGGTGGGTGGAATCCAAGAAGCCAGTGCTTCCTGGCCAGGAGACTGGCTGCAGGAAGCAGAGGAGGCCGAGTGGGGGTGAAGAAGGGTAGGGGATGGGAAAATGTATATCGCAGGTTACCGGTTATTCTGTCTCCTGCTGGAAGCTCTGTAAAGCTGCTTTCTTGTACCCCATGTTCGCTGGTCTCTGATAGGAGTCCAACATGGAAGATCGGTGCTGCTTTAGCTGATAGGGAACCTCTGCATGTATGTCTCCTCGCTCTCTGTTCTTAGTCAGTTTCTTAATCCATTTGGTGCTTGGCTGAGTTCTTTATCTCTTCTTTTGATGCTTAGGGTTTCAGGATTGCTATTTTCTGTGTTTGGCTTAGTTCTTCAGATCTTTGCTGTGGAGGGACAGTGGTGCTTCCGCCTAGAGTGCCGTCTTACCAGAAGTCAAATATGGAGAGTTTTAAGGCACTGGGTTAACATGCTGCATACTTCTTTTCTATATACTTGAGTACATCAGTAGGCAAGGCATCCCCGCTCGGCAGCTATTTTCTCTCTCTCTCTGTCAGTCCTGCGATGTCTTTAAATTGTCCTCCTGAGAAGTATCATAACAAGGACAGCAGGAGAGGGAGGCTACAGCTGAAACGGGGAACACCTCTGGCGGTATTGTTTACACATTTGCAGAGAATAGTAGGTAGCCCATCCTAATGGTCTTCAAGGTTTTGAGCCTGATGGGAAAGCTATACTGGGGGCAGACTCTGGAAACCTGGAGTTTGTGTGCAGATGGGACCCCCTCCAGCCATTGCTCATTCAACTGATACTTTGGGTCCAGAAACCCCACCAAGTGGAAGAGGCCAAAAACATTCATACATCCCCTTGAGAGGCGTCCGCTCTGTCAGGGGAACGCAATCAGTCTGCACTTCACCATTTCATCTTCTCAGTACGTACATGGCACCTACCCATAAACTCTGCCTTTCTAGATGAATACCACATGCAATTAGAACCCACAGTGTGACCCTCAGATAGTAGCAGGACCGGCATACTCAACTGAAATACCCGTTTCCATTTTTTTGGCTGTCTGCTTCTCCGCAGCCTCCTGAGGCACACTGCATATATGTAATATCCTGTATGCCAGGGCTGGACATCCTGTGTCCCTGAAGGGCTGAGAAGTGTTGAGGTGGGTATATGAATGACCAGTGTGTCCCACGTGCAGGAGTGAGCCTTGAGACCCAGTCTGGCTGGCTATGGGGCTATAAGACTCCCAGCACCGTCCCTGGGCTCTGGCCTGTGGTCCCGTGAATGTGTGTACTCCAGCTACATTTCTCTTCCCATCACTCTGATTTCGCCTCCACATATTACCGAAGTCTGGAAGTGACCACTGCAGCATACTGTCAGCAGCGCCTCAGGTCTCTAAATATGGAGGCTCAGGCTGACCTTGGCTGTCTTCTATCCTAGGCAATGTCCCTAATGCTTTAAGTCCCAGAAGATGACACATGGCCCCTAGAGGACTTTATTCCAGTTCCACTCAGAAGTCTAAGTGAGGGTCAGCAGGGCATGGAGCAGGTGAGTGTCAGGTGGGCGGGGCTCAGGTTTGTTTACCATCACTGGGGAGACAGCCTCTGGAAGCAGTGGGTGGAGCTTCTGACAGGGCCAGGTCACAATGATTGAGTCAGTAACAGAGGTCTGGCCAACCTGGCTGATTTGCCAGGGCCCCTCTTGGTGGCTTATGAGATTTAGCAGCCGATTCGCGTACTGGCCACAGAATTTCGGCTCACCCAGAGAATAACTTGGCAGAGGGGAGCCCCTCATATGGAGAGTTTCAAGGCACTGGGTGAGTGGGCCGGATACCTCTTTTCCACATACTTGAGTATATCAGTAGGCAAGGTATCCCCACTCGGCACCTATTTTTTGTCTCTGTCTCTATCTGTGTCAGTTCTGCATCATCTATAAATTGACCACCTGAGAAGTATCGCAACAAGGCCAGCAGGAGAGGGAGCCTAGAGCTGAAAGGAGGAATACCTCTGGCGGTATTGTTTGCCAATTGTCGTAGAATAGTAGGTAGCCCATCCGAATGGTCTTCAGTGTCCTGAGCCTGATGGGGAATCTATACCAGGGGTGGACTCTGGAAAGCTAGAGTTTGTGGGCAGACAGGACCTCCTCCAGCCACTGCTGATTCAGCTGATACTTTGGGTCCAGAAACCTGACTAAGTGAAACAGGCCGAAAACATTCACACATATCCATTAGAGGCCTCTGCTCGCTCTGGGGATCTCAATCAACCTGCACTTCCCCATTTCGTCTTCTCAGTATGTTCTTGGCACCCACCCATAAACTCTGCCTTTTCAGATGAATGCCATATACAAACAGGACCCACAGTGTGACCCTGAAATAGGGGCAGGACCGGTATACTCAAGTGAAACCAGCGTTTGCATTTCTTTTGTGGTCTGCTTCTCCGCAACCTCCCAAGGGCACACTGCATCTGCTTAAGCTCCTGGAAGCCCCAGCTGGACATCCTGCGCCACAAGAGGGCTGAGGAGTGTTAATGTGGGTATATGGATGACCAGTGTTTCCCTTGTGCAGGAGAGAGCCTTGAGAACCAGTCTGGCTGACTATGGGGCTCTAGGACTTCCGACACCATCCCTAGGCTTTGGCCTGTGCTCCCGTGAATGTGTGCACTCCAGCCACATTTCTATTCCTATCACCCTAATTTCACCTACACCCATTATCGAAGTCTGCATGTGACCCCTGTAGCACTGTCACCAGTGCCACTGGTCTCTAGATATTGAGACTCAGGCTGACCTCGGCTGTCTTCCATCGCAGTCCATTGCCCTCCTGCTTAAAGACCCAGAAGATGACACTGGGACCTGGAGGACTTTATGCTAGATCCACTCAGAAGTCTACATGAGGGTGAGCAGGTGATGGAGGTCCGGTGAGTGTCCAGTGGTCAGGCCATAGGCTTATTTACCATCACCATGGAGACAGCCTGCGGAAGCAGTGGGCAGAGCTTCTGACAGGGCCAGGTCACAGTGATTGAGCCAATAGCAGAGATTTGGCTGGCCTGGCTGATTCCCCAGGGCCCCTCTTAGTGGCCTATGGGACTTAGCAGCCACTTATGGTACTGGCCACAGAATTTTGGCTCATCCAGGGAAAAACCTTGCAGAAGGGGAGCCCCTGATATGGAGAGTTTCAAGACCCTGGGTGAGCAGGCCAGATGCCTCTTTTCTACATACTTGACTACATCAGTAGGCAAGTTATCCCCACTCGGCACCTATTTTCTCTCTCTCTTTCTTTCTCTGGGTGTCAGTTTTGCGACATCTTTAAATTGTCCTGAGAAGTATCACAACAAGGACAGCAGGAAGAGGGAGCCTGGAGTAGAAAGGGGGAAGCCTCTGGCGGTATTGTTTGCCCTTTTGCACAGAATAGTAGGTGGCCCATCTGAATGGTCTTCAGGGTCCTGAGCCTGATGGGGAGGCTATACCAGGAGTGGACTCTGGCAAGCCGAAGTTTATGTGTGGACAGGAACCTCTCTAGCTACTGCTCATTCAGCTGATTCTTTGGGCCCAGAAACCCCACCAAGTGGAACAGGCCGAAAAGATTTACACATCCCCGTGAGAGGCCTGCGCTCTGTCTGGGAATCACAACCAATCTGCACCTCACAATTTAATCTTTTCAGTATGTACTTGGCACCCACGTGAATGCCACATCCAGCTAGAATCCACAGTGTGACCCTTAGCCAGGGGGCAGGACTGGCATAGTCAAGTGAAACTCCCATTTTCATTTTTTCTGGCTGACTGCTTCTCTGCAGCCTCCCAAGGCACTCTGTATATGTGTAAGCTCCTGGAAGCCAGGGTGGGTCATCCTTGGCCCACGGAGGGCTGAGGAGTATTGATATGGGCATATGGATGACCGGTGTGTCCCATGTGCAGGAGTGGGCCTTGAGCCCCAGTCTGGCTGGCTGCGTGTCAAGGACTCTCGGTACCATCCCTGTACTCTGGGCTGTGCTCCTGTGAATGCGTGCTGTCCAGCTACCTTTCTCTTCCCATCACTCTGATTTTGTCTCCACCCATTATCGAAGTCTGGAGGTGACCACTGTAGCACAGTATCAGCAGTGCCGCAGGTGTCTGGATATGTAGGCTCAGGGTTACCTTGGATTTCTTCTGTCCCAGGCCATGGCCCTAATGCTTAAAGTCCTAGAAGATGACACCTGGCCCCTGGAGGACTTTATTCCAGATCCACTCAGAAGTCTAAGTGAGGGTCAGTAGGTCATGGAGGCCAGGTGAGTGTCCGGTATGCAGACCGCAGGCTTGTTAACCATCACCATAGAGACAGCTTCCGAAAGTAGTGGGCAGAGCTTCTGACAGGGTCAGGTCACAATGACTGAGCCAATAGCAGAGATCTGGCCAGCATGGCAGATTCCCCAGGGCCAGTCTTGTTGGCCTATGGGACTTAGCAGACACTTCTAGTACTGGCCACAGAATTTCGGCACACCCAGGGAAAAGCTTGGCAGAGGGGTGCCCCTGATATGGAGAGTTTCAAGGCCCTGGGTGAGTACGCTGGCTACCTCTTTTCCACATACTTGAGTACATTAGTAGGCAAGGTAGCCGCACCTGGCAAGTATTTTCTCTCTTTCTCCCTCTTTCTCTCTCTGGGTGTCAGTTCTGTGACATCTTTCAATGACCTCCCGAGAAGTATCACAACAAGGAGAGCAGGAGAGGGAGCCTAAAGTTGAAAGGGAGAACGCCCCTCACGGTATTGTCTGCCCTTTTACACAGAATGGTCGGTAGCCCATCTGAATGATCTTCATGGTCCTGAGCCTGATGGGGTAGGTATACTTGGAGTGAACACTGACAAGTTCTAGTTTGTGTAGAAGGGACCCCTTCAAGGCACTGCTTATTGGGCTGGTACTTTGGGTCCAGAAACCCCACCAAGTGGAACAGGCCGAAAACATTCACACATCCCCGTGAGAGGCCTCTGCTCTGTCTGGCAATCACAATCAATCTCCACTTCAACATTTCATCTTCTCAGTATGTACCTGGCACCCACCTATAAACTCTGCCTTTCCACATGAATTCCACATCCAACTAGGACCTACAGTGTGACCTTCAGCCAGGGTCAGGACCGGTCTAGTCATGTGAAACCCTCGTTTCATTTTTTTGGGCCATCTGCTCTGCAGTCTCCTGAAGCACACTGCATATGTGTAAGCTCCTGGAAGCCAGGGACAGACATCCTTGGCCCACGGAGGGCTGAGGACTGTTGATGTGGGCATATGGATGACTGATGTGTCCCATGAGCAGAAGTGAGACTTCCGCCTGAGTCTGGCTGGCTATGTTGCTGTAGGACTCTTGGCACCATCCCTGTGCTCTAACCAGTGCTCCCGTGGATGTGTGCTATCCAGCTACGTTTCTCTTCCCATCACTCTGATTTCGCTTTAAACCGTTATCGAAGTCTGTAGGTGACCACTGTAGCACGCTGTCAGCAGTGCTGCAGGTCTCTAGATATGGATGCTCACGCCTGCCTTGGCATTCTTCCATCCCAGGCCTTGGCCCTAATGCTTAAAGTCCCAGAAGATGACACCGGGACCTAGAGGACTTTATTCCAGATCTACTCAGAAGTCTAGGTGAGGATGAGCAAGCCATGGAGGCCAGGTGAGTGTCGAGTGGGCGGGCCATAGGCTTGTTTACCATCACAATGGAGACAACCTC
>NW_004444181.1:2990740-2992504 GCF_000243295.1 Trichechus manatus latirostris
TTTCATCTAGTCACTATGTACCTGGCACCCATCCATAAACTCTGCCTTTCCACATGAATGCCACATCCAACTAGGACCCACAGTGTGACCGTCAGCCAGGGGCAGGACCTGCATAGTGAAGTGAAACTGCGTTTGCATTTTTTTTGGCTGTCTGCTTCTCCGCAGCCTCCTGAAGCACACTGCATATTTGTAATCTCCTGAAAGGCAGATCCGGACATCATTGGCCTACGGAGGGCTGAGGAGTGTTGCTGTGGACATATGGATGACCAGTGTGTCACATGTCCCGGAGCGAGCCTTGAGCCCCAGTCTGGCTGGCTGTGGGGCTCTAGGACTCTCGGCACCATCCCTGTGCCCTGGCCTGTGGTCCCGTGAATGTGGGCTGTCCAGCTACGTTTCTCTTCCCATCACTCTGATTTCGCCTCCACCCGTTATCAAAGTCTGCAGGTGACCACTGTTGCACACTGTCAGCAGTGCTGCAGGTGTCTAGATACAGAGGCTCAGGCTGACCTTGGCTTTCTTCTGTCCCAGGCAATGGCCCTAATGCTTAAAGTCCCAGAAGATGACGCCTGGCCCCTGGAGGACTTTATTCCAGATCTACTCAGAAGTCTAAGTGAGGTTCGGTAGGCCATGGAGGCCAGGTGAGTGTCGGATGGGCAGCCCGCAGGCTTGTTTGCTATCACCATGGAGACAGCCTCTGGAAGTAGTGGGCGGAGCTTCTGACATGGCCAGGTCACAGTGATTGAGCCAGTAGCAGAGATTTGGCCAGCCTGGCTGATTCCCCAGGGCCCGTCTTGGTGGCCTGTGGGACTTAACAGCTACTTCTGGTACTGGCCATGGAATTTTGGCTCACCCAGGGAAAAGCTTGTCAGAAGGGAGCCCCTGATACGGAGTTTCAAAGCCTAGGATAAGCAGGCTGGATACCTCTTTTCCACATGCATGAGTACATCAGTAAAAGCTTGTCAGAAGGGAGCCCCTGATACGGAGTTTCAAAGCCTAGGATAAGCAGGCTGGATACCTCTTTTCCACATGCATGAGTACATCAGTAGGCAAGGTATCTCCACTCGGCATGTATTTTGTCTCTTTCTCTCTCTGGGTGTCAGTTCTGTGAAATCTTTTAATTGTCCTCCTGAGAAGTATCACAAGAAGGACAGCAGGAGAGTGAGCCTATAGTTGAAAGGGGGAACACCTCGCAGTATTGTTTGCCCTTTTGCATAGAATAGTAGGTAGCCCTTCCGAATGGTCTTCAGGGTGCTCAGCCTGATGGGGAAGCTATACCGGAAGCGACTCTGGCAACTGGAGTTTGTGTGCAGACTGGACCTCCTCCAGCCACTGCTCATTCAGCTGCACCTTTGGGTCTAGAAACCCCACCAACTGGAATAGACCGAAAACACTCACACATCCCCGTAAGAGGCCTCTGCTCTGTCTGGGGATCACAATGAATCTGCACTTCACCATTTCATCTTGTCACTATGTACCTGGCACCCATCCATAAACTCTTTCCACATGAATGCCACATCCAACTAGGACCCACAGTGTGACCATCAGCCAGGGGCAGGACCTGCGTAGTAAAGTGAAACCGCTTTTGCATTTTTTTTGGCCGTCTGCTTCCCCGCAGCCTCCCAAGGCACACTGCATATGTGTAAACTCCTGAAAGCAAGGGCCGGACATCCTTGGCCCACAGAGGGCTGAGGAGTGTTGATGTGGGCATATGGATGACCGGTGTGTCCCATGTGCAGGAGCGAGCCTTGAGCCCCAGCCTGGCTG
>NW_004444181.1:2993896-2995937 GCF_000243295.1 Trichechus manatus latirostris
GTGAATGTGTGCTGTCTAGCTCCATTTCTCTTCCCATCACTCTGATTTCGCCTCCTCCTGTTATCGAAGTCTGGAGGTGACCACTGTAGCACACTGTTAGCAGTGCCGGAGGTCTCTAGATATTTAGGCTCAGGCTGACCTTGGCTATCTTCTGCCCCAGGCAATGGCCGTAATGTTCAAAGTCCCAGATGATTACACCTTACCCATGGAGGACTTTATTCCAGATCCACTCAAAAGTCTAAACTGGGGTCTGCAGGCCATGTAGACCATGTTAGTGTCCGTTGGGAGGGACTAAGGTTTTGTTTACCATCACCATCAAGACAGCCTCTGTATTGATTGGGTGCAGCTACTGACAGGGCCAGGTCCCAATGATTAAGCCAGTGACAGAGATCTGGCCAGTCTAGCCGATCCCCCGGGCCCTTCTTACTGGCTTATGAGACTCAACAGCCAGCCACTTGTACGTGCCACAGAATTTTGACATACCCAGGGAAAAGCTTGGCAGAGGGCAGCTCCTGATATTGAAAGTTTCAATGCACTGGGCGTGCAGGCTGGATAACTCTTTTCCACATACTTGAGTACATCAGTAGGCCTGGTATCCCCACCTGGCACCTATTTTCTCTCTCTCTCTGTGTCTGTTCTATGACATCTCTTTATTGTCCACTGGAGAAATAATAGAACAAGGACAGCAGTAGTGGGAGCCTAGAGCTGAAAGGGTGAACACTTCTTGCAGTATTGATTGCCTATGGGCATAGAATACTAGGTACCCAATCTGAATTTTTTCAAGGTCTGGAGCCCACTGGGGAAGCTACACCAGGGGCAGACACTGGAAAACTTGAGTTTGTGTGCACATGGGAGCCACGCCAGCCAGTGCTCATTCGTCTGAAACTTTATGTCCTGAAATCCCTGGAAGTGGAAGAGGCTGAAAATATTCACACATACCCGCCAGAGGCCTCTGCTCTGTCTGGAGATCATAATCAATCTGGACTTCACCATTTCATCTTCTCAGCATGCACCTGGCACCCACCCTTTAACTCTGCCTTTCCAGATGAATGCCACACCCTACTAGGACTGTCAGAGTGACACTCAGCCAGGGGGAGGACCGGCAGAGTCAAGTGCAATACCCTTTTGCATTTTTTTGCCATCTGCTTCTCCACAGCCTCCTGTGGCACACTGCATATGTGTAAGCTCCTGAAGCCAGGGCTGGACATACTGTGCCCCCGGAGGGCTGAGGAGTGTTGATGTGGGGATATGGATGAACAATGTCCCATGTGCAAGAGGATCCTTGAGTCCCAGTCTGGCTGGCTATGGGGCTCCAGGACTCCTCGCACCGTCCCTGGGCTTTGGCCTGTACTCCCGTGATGGTGTGCACTGTAGCTACATTTCTCCTCCCATCAGTCTCATTCTGCCTCCACCTGTTATCGAAGTATGTAGGTGACCACTGTAGCACTGTCAGCAGTGTCACAAGTCTCTAGATGTAGAGGCTCAGGCTGACCTTGGCTGTCTTCTGCCCCAGGCAATGGCCCCGGTTCTTAAAGGCCCAGATAATTACCCCTGGCCCATGGAGGACTTTATTCCTGATCTACTCAGAAGTCTGAGTGAGGGTCAGAAGACCATGGAGGCCAGATTAGTGTTGGGTGGGCAGGACTAAGGCTTTTTTTACAATCACCCTGGAGACAGCCTGTGGAAATAGTGGGAGGAGCTTCCGACAGGACTAGGTCACAATAATTGAGCCAATAGCAGAGATATGGCCACTCTGGCTGATTCCCCAGGGCCCTTCGTTTTGTCCTATGAGACTTTCAGCCACTTCTGGCAGTTGCCACATGAGTTCAGCACACCCAGGGAAAAGCTTGGCAAAAGGGAGCCCCTGATGTCGAGAGTTTCATGGCACTGGGTGAGCAGGCCTAATACCTCTTTTCTGCATACTGGAGGACATCAGTAGGCAGGGTATCTTCATATACACAAATACCAGAAATATCACATATACAGAATATACTGAAATACCACAAGTGAATGACTTTAAGAAATAGAAGTTTATTCTCTC
>NW_004444181.1:2997176-3001334 GCF_000243295.1 Trichechus manatus latirostris
TGCACTCCAGCTACATTTCTCTTCCCATCACTCTGATTTCACCTCAACCCGTTATCAAAGTCTGGAGGTGACCACTGTAGCACTGTCAGCAGTGCCACAGATCTGTAGATATGGAAGCTCAGGCTGACCTTGACTGTCTTCTGCCCCAGGCAATGGCCCCAGTGCTTAAAGTCCAAGATGATTACATGCGGCCCATGGTGGACTTTATTCCTGATCCAGTCAGAAGTCTAAGTGAGGATCGGCAGGCTGGGTAGGCCAGGTTAGTGTCAGGTCTGCGGGGCTAAAGGCTTGTTTACCATCACCATGGAGACAGCCTCCAGAAGCAGTGAGCGGAGCTTCTGACAGGGCCTAGTCACAATTATTGAGCCAATAGCAGAGATCCTGCCAGCCTGTCTGATTCCACAGTGCCCTTGTTTTTTGGCCTATGAGACTTAGCAGCCACTTCGGCAGTGACCGAAGGAATTCAGCACACCTAGGAAGAAAGTTGCCAAGTGGGGAATCCCTGATGTAGAGAGGTTCACAGCACTGGGTGAGCAGACCATGCACCTACGTCCACTTACTTGAAGACCTCGGTAGGCAAGAGGTCCCCACTCAGCCTCTATGCTCTCTCTCTGTCTCTCTTTGGGTTGTGCAACATTTGTTAATTGTACTTCTGAGAAATATCACCAAAAAGAGAGCAAGAGACAGAGCCTAGAGCTGGAAGGGTGAACTCCTCTGGCAGTGTTGATTGCCCATTGCCAGAGAATAGTAGGTTGCCCATCTGGATTGTCTTCAGGGTCAGGAGTTGGATGGGGAAATTAGGCGTGGATCCCTGGGTCTCTTTATAAATAGTCCAGTGGCTATTTATCAGATGGGAAGGACAAGGAGGAAGTCCAGGACACTTGGGGTGGACCCGGGCCCAGAGGAGCCCTTCCAGTGACTACCCCTTCTGCTGAGACTTTATTCCCAGAAACCCCTGCAAGCAGACGAGGCATAAAAAGTTCATACATACCTGTGAGAGGCCTCTCCTAGAAGTGTAGATTAGAACCTGGCCTCCACCATTTTATCTCTTCAGCATGCACATGGCATGCACCCACAAACTATGCCTTTCTAGATGAATGCCACATCCACCTAGGGCCCACAGAGGGCACTCAGGCAAGGGCTGTACAGGCCAAGTCAAGTGAAACACCCATTCATCTATTTTTGCCATCTGCTTGTCTACAGACTCCCATGGCGTACTGCTTGTGTGTGATCTCCTGGAAGGCAGGGCCGGAAATCCTGTTCCCCTGGAGGCATGAGGAATTTTGTTATGGGGATGCCCATGACCAGTGTCACATGTACAGAAGGGAGCCTTTAGCCCCAGGTCTTTCTGGCTATGGGGTTCTAAGACTCCTGGCACCCTTCCTTATCTTTGCTGTGTGCTCTCTTGAAAGGCTTACACACTAGCTACCATTTTCTTCCCATAACTCCTATTCAGACTCCACTCATTATATAAGTCTGGAGGTGACCATTTAGCACTTGTCTGCAGAGCCACAGGTCTCTAGATACTGAGGCTCAGGCTGACGTTGGCTGTTTTTGACCCCAGTAAATGGCTGTAATGCTTGAAGTTTCAGATGACTACACATGGACTTTTGTGGACTTTACTCCATGCAACTCATAGGCCTGTGTGAGCTTAGGTAGGGTAGAATACAATCAGGTGGGCAAGGCTAAGTCTTGTTTACCATTACTGTGGGGACAGCATCTGGAAGCAGTGCGCTTAGCTTCAGATGGGCAGGCTCAGAGGTACAGAGTCAATTAAAGAGCCAATGGCCAGCCTGAGCGATTCTCCTTGGCCCTTCTTGTTGGCCTTTGAGACTTAGCAGCCACTTCTGGCTCTTGCCACAGGAATCCTTCCAAGTGGGGAATCCCTGATATAGAGAGGTTCACAGTACTGGGTGAGCAGACCAAGTGCTTACTTCCACTTCCTTGAAGACCTCGGTAGGCAAGTGGTCCCCGCTTATCCTCTATTCTCTCTGTCTCTCTTTTGGTTGTGCGACACGTCTTAATTGTACTTCTGAGAAATATCACCCAAAGGAGAGCAAGAGACAGAGCCTAGACTGGGAAGGGCGGACTCCTCTGGTAGTGCTGATTGCCCATGAGCAGAGAATAGTAGGTTTCCCATCTGGACTGTCTTCAGGGTCAGGAGTCTGATGGGGAAGCTGGGAGTGGACCCCTAGGTCTCTATAAATAGTCCAGTAGCTATTTTTCAGATGGGAAGGACAAGTAGGAAGGCCAGGACAGTTGCGATGGACATGGCCTGGAGGAGATTATTAACTAACAGGACCCTTCCAGTGCCTGCCCCTTCTGCTTAGACTTTGTTCCCAGAAAACCCTCGAAGTGCACTTGGCATAAAAAGTTCACATATACCTGCGAGAGGCCTCTCCTGGGGCTTAAATCAGAACCTGGTCTCCACCATTTCATCTCCTCAGCACACACCTGGAAGGCACCCACAAACTGTGCCTTTCTAGATGAATACCACATCCACCCAGGGACAACAACAGGTCACTCAGCCAAGGGCTACACTGGCCAAGTCAAGTGAAACGCCCATTCATCTATTTCTGCCATCTGCTTCTCTGCAGACTACTGTGGCACACTGCATATGTGTGATCTCCTGGAAGCCAGGACCAGAAATCTTGTTCCCATGGAGGCCTGAAGAGTGTTGGTACAGGGATACACAGGACCAGTGTCACATGTACAGGAGGGAGTCTTTAGCCCAGGTCTTTCTGGCTTTGGGGTTCTAAGACTCCTGGCACCCTTCCCAGTCTTTGCTGTATGCTCCCTTGAATGGTTACACACCAGCTAACTTTCTCTTCCCATAACTCCTATTTGGACTCCACTCATTATCTAAGTCTGGAGGTGACCATTGTATCATGTGACAGCAGAGCCACAGGTCTCTAGAAATCAAGGCCGAGGCTGACCTTGGCTGTGTACAGCCCCAGTGAATGGCTACAGTGCTTGAAGTCCCAGATGACTACACATGGGCCTTGGTGGACTTCATTCTACCCAACTCATAGGTCTATGTGAGCGTAGGCAGGCCAGGATACTGTCAGGTGGGCGGGGCTAAGTCGTGTTTACCATCACCATGGAGACAGCCTCTGGAAGCAGTGGAGGGAGCTTCTGATGGGCAGGGTCAGAGGTATAGAGCCAATTAAATAGCCCATGGCCTGCCTGGGCCATTCACCTTGGCACTTCTTGTTGGCCTTTGAGACTTAGCAGCAATTCGACTCTTGCCACAGATATTCTGCACACCCAGGGAGAAAGCATCACAGTGGGGAATCCCTGATGTAGAGCGGTTCACAGCACTGGGTGAGCAGGTAAGGTACCTAATTCCACTTACTTGAAAACCCCAGTAGGAAAGTGGTCCCCACTTAGCCTCTATTCACTCTCTCTCTCTCTATGTTGGTTGTGCAACATCTCTTAATTATATTTCTTAGAAATATCACCAAAAGGAGAGCAAGAGACAGACCCTAGAGCTGGAAGGTGGAACTCCTCTGGCAGTGTTGGTTTCCATGGCCATAGAATAGTAGGTAGCCCTTCTGGATTGTCTTCAGGGTCATGAGTCTGATGGGGAGGCTGGGCGTGGACCCCTAGGTCTCTTTATAAATAGTCAAGTGGTTATTCATCAGATGGAAGGGACAGGAGGTATTCTAGGACACCTGCACCAGACCCTGGCCTGGAGGAGCTTGTTAGCTGACAGAACACTTCAAGTGCTTACCACTTTTGCTTAGACTTTGTTCCCCAAAAACTCTCCAAGTGCACTTGGCGTAAAAAGTTCACACATAAGATGGCGTAGTAGTCAGACACTTCCGGTCGTCCCTCTTACAACAAAGGCCCGAAAAAACAAGTTAATCGATTATGTATGACAATGTAGGAGCCCTGAACATTTAAAGGCAAAGTTGAGAAATCAGACTGAGTGGCAGGGGGAGGGAGAGACTCTTCAGAAGCAGCAAAGAGTTGCCAGACTTGACGTGGCAGGAACCAGAGCCTTTCAGATCACATATCAGCTTGTGGTGCACAGTGAGGCAAGCAGTGGCGCTCAGGGGACGTTTTCCATGTCAGGGGAGACCCAGCAGCAGAGAGTCTACTCGGCCATCCAGAAAGAGTTAGAAGCAGTCCTTGATTGGTGAAAGATAAGTAATT
>NW_004444181.1:3006620-3017864 GCF_000243295.1 Trichechus manatus latirostris
GAGCTCCTAAAAATCAAACACTTATGTTCATCAAAAGACTTCACCAAAAGAGTCAAAATACAACCTGCAGACTGGGAAAAGCTTTTTGGCCATGACAAATCCAATCAGCGTCTAATCTCTAAAATCTACAAGATACTGCAAAACCTCAACAACAAAAAGACAAATAACCCAATTAAAAAATGGGCAAAGGAGATGAATAGGCACTTCGCCAAAGAAGACATTCAGGCGGCTAACAGACACATGAAGAAATGTTTATGATCATTAGCCATTAGAGAAATGCAAATCAAAACTACAATGAGATACCATTTCACCCCAACAAGGCTAGCACTAATGCAAAAAACACCAAATAATAAATGTTGGCGAGGTTGTGGAGAGACTGGAAAACATATACTGTTGGTGGGAATGTAAAATGGTACAACTACTTTGGAAATCAATTTGTCCCTTCCTTAAAAAGCTAGAAATAGAAGTACCATACGATCCAGCAATCCCCCACCTTGTAATATATTCTAGAGAAATAAGAGCCATCACATGAATAGATATATGTACACTCATGTTCATTGCAGCACTGTTCATGATAGCAAAAAGATAGAAACAACCTAGATGCCTATCAGCAGACGAATGGATAAACAAATTATGGTATATTCACACAATAGAATACTATGCAATGATAAAGAACAATGATGAATTCATGAAACATAACATGGAGGAATCTGGAAGGCATTATGCTGAGTGAATTTAGTCAGTGACAAAAGAACAAATATTGTATAAGACCACTATTATAAGAACTCAAGAAAAGGTTTAAACACATAAGAAAACATTCTTTGATGGTTATGAGGGTGGGGAGGGAAGAAGAGGATTATTCACTAACTAGGTAGTAGACAAAAATTATCTTAGGTGAAGGGAAGGACAGCACACACTACAGGGGAAGTCAGCACAATTGGACTAAACCAAAGCTAAGAAGTTTCCTAAATACAACCAAACACTTTGAGGGACAGAGTAGCAGGGGCAGGGGACTGGGGAGCATGCTTTCAGGGGACATCTAGGTCAATTGGCATAACAAAATTTATTAAGAAAATGTTCTACATCCTACTTTGGTGAGTGGTGTCTGGATGCATCTAAGATGCATCAATTGGTCCCAACCACCTGGAGTAAAGGAGAATGAAGAACACCAAAGTCACAAGGAAAGTATCAGCCCAAAAGACAGAAAGGGCCACATAAACCAGAGACTGCATCAGCCTGACACCAGAAGAACTAGACGGTGCCTAGCTACCACCAATGACTGCCCTGACAGGGAACATAACAGAGAGTCCCTGATGGAGCAGGAGAAAAGTGGGGTGCAGAACTCAAATTCTAGTAAAAAGACCAGACTTAATGGTCTGACTGAGACTGGAGGAGCCCCAGAAAGTATGACCCCTGGATTCTCTGTCAGCCTAGAACTAAAATCATTCCTGAGGCCAACTCTTCAGACAAAGATTAGACTGGACTATGGGACATAAAACGATATTCATGAAGAGTGTGCTTCTTAGCTCAAGGAGATACATGAGACTAAATGGGAAGCTCCTGTCTGGTGGTGAGATGAGAAGGCAGAGAGGGTCAGGAATTGGTTGAATGGACATCGAAAATCAGTTTAGAAAGGAAGAGTGTGCTGTCATAGGGAATGTAATTAAGGTCCCATAACAATGTATGTATAAATATGCATGACAGACTAACTTGAATTGTAAACTTTCACTTAAAGTACAACAATAAAAAAAAAAAAAGTTCTCACCTGCAAGAGGCCTCTCCTGGGTCTGTAGATGAGAACCTGGTCTCCACCATTTCATCTCCTTAGCACGCACCTGGCATGCACCCAAAAACTATGTCTTTCTAGATTAATTACACATCCACCTAAGGCCCACAGAAGGCCACTCAGCCAAGGGCTGCACCAGCCAAGTCAAGTGAAATACTCATCTATTTTTGCCGTCTGCTTGTCTACACACTCCCATGGCACACTGAATATGTGCAAGCTCCTGGAAGCCAGGGCCAGAAATCCTGTTCCCATGGAGGCCTGAGGAGTGTTGGTATGGGGATATGTATGACCAGTGTCACATGTACAGGAGGGAGTCTTTAGTCCCAGGTCTTTCTGACTATGGGGTTCTAAGACTCCTGGCACCCTTCCCGGTCTTTGCTGTGTGCTCCCTTGAATGGTTACACACCAGCTACCTTTGTCTTCCCATAACTCCTATTCGGACTCCACTCATTATCTAAGTCTGGAGGAGACCATTGTAGCACTTGACAACAGAGCCACAGGTCTGTAGATATCGAGGCTCAGACTGACCTTGGCTGTTTTCAGCCCCAGTGAATGGCTACAGTGCTTGAAGTCCCAGATGACTACACAAGGGCCTTGGTGAAGTTTATTCCACGCAACTCATAGGTGTATGTGAGCATAGGCAGGCCAGGATAGTGTAGGGTGGGCCGGGTAAGTGCTGTTTCACTATGGAAACAGCCTCTGGAACCAGTGGGCAAGCTTTTGATGGGCGAGGTCAGAGGTATAGAGTCAATTAAAGAGCCTATGGCCAGCTTGAGCCATTCCCCGTGGTCCTTCTTGTTGGCCTTTGAGACTTAGCAGCCATTTCTTGCTCTTGCCACAGGAATTCAGCACACCCAGGGAGGAAGCTTCCAAGTGGGGAATCCCTGATGGAGAGATATTCACAGCACTGGCTGAGCAGGCCAGGTACCTACTTCCACTTACCTGACGACCTCTGTAGGCAAGTGGTCCCCACTCAGCCTCTATTCTCTTTCTCTCTCTCTGTCCGTTGTTCGACATCTCTTAATTGTACTCCTGAAAAGTATCACCAAAAGGAGAGCAAGAGACAGAGCCTAGAATGGGAAGGGGGAACTCCCCCGGCAGTGTTGGTTGCCCATGAGCAGAGACTAGTAGGTCACCCATGTGGATTGTCCTTAGGGTCAGGAGTCTGATGGGGGAGTTTGGTCATTGACCTCTAGGTCTCTTTACAAATAGTATAGTGGCTATTTATCAGATGGAAAGGTCACGGAGGAAGGCCAGGACACCAGGGGCGGACCCTAGCCCTGAGCAGCTTGTTAGCAGACAGGAGCCTTTCCAGTGCCTGTCACTTCTGTTGAGGCTTTGTTCCCAGAAATCCCTCCCAGCAGACTCGGCATGAAAAGTTCACACATATCTGCGAGAGACCTCTCCTGGGGCTGTAGATCAGAACCTGGTCTCCACTATTTCATCTCCTCAGCACGCATCTGACATGCACCCACAAACTCTACCTTTCTAGATGACTGCCACATTCACCTAGGGCCCACAGCAGGCCACTCATCCAAGGACTGCACCAGCCAAGTCAAGTAAAACACCCATTCATCTATTTGCCGTCTGCTTGTCTGCAGACTCCCATGGCACACTGCATATGTGTGAGCTTCTGGAAGTCAGGGCCGGAAATGAGGTTCCCCTGGATGCCTGAGGAGTGTTGGTGTGACCAGTGTCACATGTACAGGAGGGAGCCTTTAATCTCAGGTATGGCTGGCTATTTGTTTCTAAGACTCCTGGCACCCTTCCCCATCTTTGGTGTGTGCCCCCTTGAATGATTACACGCCATCAATATTTCTCTTCCCATAACTGCTATTCAGCATCCATTCGTTATTTAAGTCTGGAGGTGACCATTGTAGCACTTGACAGCAAAGCCATGGGTCTCTAAATATCGAGGCTCAGGCTTACTTTGGCTGTTTTCAACCCCAGTGAATGGCTGCAATGCTTGAAGCCCCAGATGACTACACATGGGCCTTGGTAGAGTTTATTCCATGCAACTCAGAGGTCTATGTGAGTGTAGGCAGGCCAGGATACTGTTGGGTGTGTGGGGCTAAGTCTTTGTTTACCAGTACCATGGAGACAGCCTCTGGAAGCAGTGGGCAGAGCTTCTGAAGGGCGGGGTCAGATGTCTAGAGCCAATTAAAGAGCCCATGACCAGCGTGTGCCATTCCTCTTGGCCCTTCTTTTTGGCCTTTGAGACTTAGAACCTACTTCTGGCTCTTGCCACAGGAATTCACCATACCCAGGGAGAAAGCTTTGCAGTGGGTAATCCCTGATGTATAGAGGTTCATAGCACTGGGGGAGCAGGACATGTACTAATTCCGTTTACTTGAAAACCTTGGTAGGAAAGTCATCCCCACTCAGCCTCTAGTCTCTTTCTCTGTCAGTTGTGCAACATCTCTTAAGTGTACTCTTGAGACATATCACCAAAAGGAGAGCAAGAGGAGAGCCTAGACCTGGAAGGGGGAATTCCTCTGGTGGTTTTGGTTGCCCATGGGTAGACAGTAGTAGGTCGCTCATCTGCATGGTCTTCAGGGTCACGAGTCTGATCGAGAAGCTGGGCATGGACCCCTAGGTCTCTTTGTAAATAGTCCAGTGGCTATTTATCAGATGGGAAGGACACGGAGGAAGGCCAGGACACCAGGGATGGACCATGGCCAGGAGGAGCTTGTTAGCAGACAGGAGCCCTTCCAGTGCCTGCCCCTTCTGCTGAGATTTTATTCCCAAAAACCCCTCCAAGCAGACTAGGCATGAAAATTTCAAACATACCTGCGAGAGACCTCTCCTAGGGCTGTAGATCAGAACCTGGTCTCCACCATTTCATCTCCTCAGCACACACTTGGCATGCACCCACAAACTGTGCCTCTCTAGATGAATGCCACATCCACCTAGGGCCCACCACAGGCCACTCAGCCAAGGGCTGCACTGGCCAAGTCAAGTGAAACACCTGTTCATCTATTTTTGCCATCTGCTTGTCTACAGACTCCTGTGGCACACTGCATATGTGTGAGCTCCTGGAAGCTGGGGTCAGAAATCCTGTTCCCCTGGAGTCCTGAGGAGTGTTTGCATGGGAATACGGATGACCAGTGTCACATGTATTTTAACTAGCATTTATCCTCAGGTCTGGCTGGCTATGGGGCTCCACGCCTCCTGGCAGCATCCCTAGTCATTGGCCTGTGCTCCCGTGAGTGTGTACATTCCAGTTCCATTCCTTCTCCCATCACTCCAGTTCGAACTCCACAAGTTGTCTAAGGTGCAAGTGACCATTGTAGCACTTAATAGCAGTGCCACAGTTCTGTAGATATCAAGGTTCAGTGTGTCCCGGGCTGTATTCCACCCTAGGGCATGGTACCACCACTTGAAGTTCCAGATGATTACATGTGGCTGGTGGTGGACTTTCTTCCAAATCAACTCAGAGGTCTGAGTGACGGTATGCAGGCCAGGATACTGTCAGGTTGGCGAGGCTAAGTCTTGATTACCATCACCATGAAGACAGCCTCTGGAAGCAGGAGGTAGAGCCTCCAATGGGCAAGGTCAGAGGTACAGAGCCAAAAAAAGAGCACATAGTCAGCCTTGGAAATTCCCCATGGCCCTTCTTGTTGGCCTTTGAGACTTAGCAGCCACTTCTGGCTCTGTCCATAGGAATTCAGCACAGCCATGGAGAAAGCTTCACAAAGGGGATCCCCTGATGTCTTGAGGTTAACAGCACTGGGTGAGCAGGCCAGGTACCTCTTTTCCACTTACTTGAGGATATCAGTTGGCAAGTGGTCCTCACTCAGCCTCTATTCTCTCCCTCTCTCTGTTGGTTGTGCGATATCTCTTAATTGTAGTCCTAAGAAATATCACCAAAAGGTGAGCAGGAGAGAGAGAGCCTAGAGCTGGAAGGGATAACTCCTCTGGTGGTGTTGGTTGCCCATGTGCAGAAAATAGTAGATTATCCATCTGGATGGTCTTCAGTGTCAGGAGTCTGATGGAGAAGCTGGGCATGGACCCCTAAGTCTCTTTATAAAAAGTCCTGTGGCTATTTGTCAGATGGGAAGGGCAAGGAGGAAGTCCAGGACACCAGGGGCAGAGCCTGGTCAGGAGGAGCTTATGCAAAGAAGGCAGCCCTTACAGCACATGCTCCTTCTGCTGAGATTTTGTTCCAAGAAACCCCTCCAATTGGACTAGACAGAAAAATTTCACACATACCTGAGAGAGGCCTTTCCTGGGTCTGGAGATCAGAATCTGGTCTCCACCATTTTATCTCCTCAGCACGTACCTGGCATGCACCCCCAAACTCTGCCTTTTTGGTTGAATGTCACATCCACCTAGGGCCCACAGCAGGCCACTCAGTCAAGGGCTGCACCAGCCACGTCAAGCGAAACATCCATTCATCTTTTTTTGTTGTCTGCTTGTCTACAGTCTCCTGTGGCACACTGCACATGTGTGAGCTCCTGAAAGCCAGGGCCCGAAATCCTGTCCCCCTGGATGCACGAGGAGTGTTGATATGGGGATATGGATGACCAGTGTCACATGTACAGAAGGGAGCCTTCAGCCCCAGGTCTAGCTGGCTATGGGGTTCTAAGATGCCTGGCACTATTCCTGGTCTTTGGTCTGTGCTCCCTTGAATATGTGCACTCCAGCTCTATTGCACCTCCCATTACTCTAATTCGGCCTCCACCTGTTATCTAAGTCTGGAGGTGACCATTGTAGCACTTCTCATCAGAGCCACAGGTCTCTAGATATCGAGGCTCAGGCTGACCTTGGCTGTTTTCAGCCCCAGTGAATGGCTGCAATGTTTGAAGTCCCAGATGATTACACATGTACCTTGGTGGACTTTATTCCATGTCAACTCAGAGGTCTATGTGAGCGTAGGCATGCCAGGATACTGTCAGGTGGGCGAGTCTAAGTCTTGATTACCATCACCATGGAGACAGCCTCTGGAAGCAGTGGGCAGAGCTTCTGATGGGAGGGGTCAAATGTATAGAGCCAAAAAAAGAGCCCATGGCCAGGCTGGGAGATTCCCCAGGACTCTTCTTGTTGGCTTCTGAGACTTAGCAGCCACTTCTGGCTCTGGCCACTGGAATTAAGCACACCTAGGGAGAAAGCTTCCAAGAGGGGAGCCTATGATGTGGAGAGGATCATGGCACTGGGTAAGCAGGCAAGGGACGTTTTTTCCACTTACTTGAGGACATCAGCAGGCAAGTGGTCCCCACTCAGCCTCTATTCTCTCTCTCTCTCTGTCGGTTGTTCAACATCTCTTAATTGTACTCCTGAGGAATATCACAACAACGAGACCAGGAGATAGAGAGCCTAGAACTTGAAGGGGGGACAGCTGTGGCAGTATTGGTTGTTCATGGGCAAAAAATAGTAGGTTGCCAATCTGGATGGTCTTCAATGTCTGGAGTCTAATAGATGAACTGGGCATGGACCCCTAGTTCACTTTGTAAAGAGTGTAATGGCTCTTCATCCAATGGAACAAGGCAAGGAGGAAGCCAAGGATACCAGAGGCGATCCCTGGCCAGGTGGAGCTTGTGCACAGTCAGGAACCCCTCCAGCACCTGCCCCTTCTGCTGAGGCTTTGTTCTCATAAATCCCTCCAAAGTGACTAGGCAGAAAAAATTCACACATACCTGTGAGAGGTCTCTCCTGTTCCTCGAGATCAGAATCTGATCTTCACCATTTTATCTTCTCAGCACACATCTGGCAGGCATCCACAATCTCTGCCTTTCTAGATGGATTCCACATTCACCTAGGGTCCACAGCATTCCACTCAGCCAATGGCAAGACTGGCAATGCCAAGTGAAACACCCATTTGTGGGTTTTTTTTGTGATCCTGTTGTCAATAGAGTCATGTGGCCCACTGCATATCTGTGAACTCCTGGAAGCCAGGGCGAGGCATCATGTGCCCCTGGAGGCCTGAGGTGGGTTGCTTTGGGGTTGTGGATGGCCAGTGTCACCATGCAGGAAGAAGCCTTGATCCCCAGGTCCGGCTGGCTATGGGACTCTATTCCTGGCACTGTCCCTGGTCTTTGGCCTGTGCTCCAGTGAATGTGTGCACTTCAGCTACATTTCTCCTCCCATCACTCCGATTCCACCTCCACAAATTATCTCTATCTGGAGCACCTGACAAGAGAGCAACAGCTCTCTGGATCCTGAGGCTCTGGCTGACCTTAGCTGGGTCCTGGGCCAGGGAAAGCCTTCATTGCTTGAGGTCCCAGATGGTTACACATGGGCCTCTGCAGACTTTATTCCACATCAACTCAGAAGTCTGTGTGAGGGTAGGTAAGCCAGGATGCTGTTGGGTGGGCGGGGCTAAGGCTTGTTTACTATTACTATGGATACAGGCCCCAGAAGCAGTGGGTGGAGGTTCTGATGGGGCTGAGTCAGAGGTGGTGCACCAACAGGAGGGCCAATAGCCAGCCTCTGCGATTCCCCAGGGCCATTCCTTTTGGCCTTGAGACTTAGCAGCAACTTCTGGCCCAGGCCAATAGCATAGAGCTCACTCATGTAGAAAGCATCCCAGAGGGGAGAGGTGTTCAAGCCACTGGGTGAGCAGGCCAGGCAACTCTTTTCCACTTACTTGAGGATGTCAGTAGGCAAGCGGTTCCCGCTTAGCTTCTATTCTCTCTCTCTCTCTCTCTCTCTGTTGTGCAATATCTCTTAATTGTACTCGTGAGAAGTATCACAAGAAGGATAGCAAAAGAGAGAGCCTAGAGATAGAAAGGGGAATGTCTTGGCAGTGTTAGTTTCCCATGGGCAGAGAATAGTAGGACACCCTTCTGTATGGCCTTCAAGGTCTAGAGTCTGATGGGGTAGCTGTGCGAGGACCCCTGTGCCTCTTTGTAAATATTCCAGTGGCTCTTCATCAGACAGAATGAGACAAGGAAGATGCCAAGGACACCAGGGGCAGACCTTGGTCAGGTGGAGCTAGTGCAGAGACAGGAAGCCCCTCTGTCACCAGCTTCTTCTGCTGAGACTTTCTTTACTGAAACCCCTCCAAGCAGACTAGGTAGGAAACAATCCATATTTACCCTCTAGAGGTCTCTCCTGAGTCTCTAGATCAGCATTTGTTCTCCATCCTTTCATCTTCTCAGCACACACCTGGTACCCACAACCCTCCCTTTCTAGATGAATCCCTCATCCACCTAGGGCCCAAAGCATGCCACTCAGCCAAAGGAAGGACCTGCCATGTCCAGTGAACCATCTCTTCATCTTTTTTTGACGTCTACTTGTCCACAGCCTCCTATGGCTCACTGCATATTTGTGAGCTTCCGAAAACCAGGGCGGGACATCCTGTGCCCCCGGAGGCCTGAGGAGTGTTGTTGTGGGGCTATGGATGGTCAGTGTCACTTGTGCAGGAAGAAACCTTGAGCCTCAGGTCTCTTTGTAAATAGAAAAGTCCTGGATACTTGTTTCCCTGATAATCCCACGACAGTAGAAGTTTTCCCAGAGGAGGGGCTTGTTTTTGAGTTATATCAAATGACTGGCCCCAGCGTCCACTAGAAACTTGGTGAGCTTTCCTCCACGTTCATTGTAACCAGAGGCTCAGGTGGAGGGCTTGCCTCTGGTTCCCTTCAGTCTGATTTGTGTTCGGGAGTATGCCATGGCTGAGAGCCGGCTGCTCCCAGAGCTTTGTTTTGGTTCAGTGGGTGCTTATTGTGGGGTCTCTTAGGGAATTCATTTCTCCGGTGTCCCATTTCTTCACCTTAGGCGCACTGCTTTTTATCTACCTGGGGTTCATCACTAGCCTTTGGTCTTGTCTGCTTGGGAGGCCCTCCTTTTTTTCGGCCTCCCTGCCAGGCCTCTGATCCTGGCAAAGAGGCTGCAAGGAAACTAGCCTGCTGTTTTGCTTACTTGGTTTCTCTCTGTTTTGAAACTTTTTCTTTCTCCTTTTCCCTGCCTGTATAGACCCTGAAGGCAATGTCAATCAATTGAGAGATTAACATGGCTATGCCCCCTTTGACTTTCTGCAGTTTCTTTCGGATGTCCAGGGTGCTTTGCCCTATGAAAATGGCGTTTAACAGTCCATTTTCAGGGGACTCTGGATCTAAATCAGTATACTGCCTGAAAGCTGAAAAGATTCTTTCAAGAAAAGAGGAGGGGTCCTTCTCTGACTTCTGTCTAACCTCATAGACTTTATTTGTACCCAGTCCATGCCTGGGTCTCATCCTGGAGTCATCCAGGTAAAGCCCTGTCTGATGGCTCTGACTCCGTTGGGGCCCTTGTTTTGAGGCCAAATCTGATGGCCGATAGGGGGCCCCGCTCCGTGTGTGTAGTGGAGACATGAGCAGGGGTGCTGTAGGGGAGCTCCTAGAGGGACCCTGTACAAGTGGTGGTCCCTGGGGCTTGAGGGGAGCCAGGGGGAAAGGGAGTTGAGGTTGTGGCAGACCCAGGCGTCTGGGAATTCCTCAAGGGGTTGTTCTAAAACTTTTAGCTTTTTCTGGCCTTTAGTCCCCTTGGTGGTCTGAACGCACACTTTACACTTTTCCTGAGTGTATTTATACAACATCATAAAAACTACATAATACTTTTCATCCCACTTTCCCATGAGAGAACAAAACAAATCTAACTGCAGTGTGGTGTTACATTGTACGGATCCATTAACTGGTTATTTTTTATCATGTCAATGTAAATTGTGGCCAGGCTGTGTTACACAAGAAAATAAGTTTCTTTCTTTTCTCCGCCTCTCCCCATAAGATCATACACAAACTTCTGCCAGTTTTTCAGAATACATCCTAAGGGTGAACAAGCAGGAATACTTTTAGAATTACCCATGGCTAAAACAGAATATCAGAACGGAGAACAACGACCTTAGGATTCCTAGGTGGCTATTAGAGATTCGGAGTACCGACAAGCCTCTACAAGGTCGCCCCAAGGCAACTTTTACAAGTTACAGGAAAAAGAACAGACCGAAGTGCATCTTTACGGCAGACTATAGTCACCGAGGATCAAATGTCCTCCTTCCTGGGGAATCACCGATCTCGTTTCATCTCCCCGGGAGGAGTCATCATTGGGTTGAGGAGGTATCAGCCTCGTTGACCCTCAGTTGTCCCCTGAAGAAATCTCCTAGTGCGCGCTGGACTTTCGGTTGGGTCCTCCGTCCCATCCACCTCTGACATCGAGTGATGACTCCTGGCTGGCTCGCCAGAAAACGTTGCCGGGAACTTATGACAGAGACCGAGCTGGGGAGAATGAACACTTATTGGTTGGCCAAACAAGGAGACAGTCAGGGCTGCGTGCCATTCAAGACTGCCTTGTAGGCAGCTTGTTGAGGCTGGTTTATATAGGCAGGATCAGTTTTAGAATACAAAATGGCCTGCAGGCGTAGAGCATTTTCAAATGAGTAAGTGTTTTCTAAGGCCTGGGTTCAATTCCTTGCACAGGAGGACATTAGCCATTTTTGTTCATTAGCATGTTAGCTCTCCATCCAGGGGCGGAGAATTTACCATGCA
>NW_004444181.1:3017964-3028520 GCF_000243295.1 Trichechus manatus latirostris
CTGTATAATTGGAAGAATAGAGCACAGAAGCTTTATTTGTGTCCATCTTTGCCACACATCACTATAACTGGGCCAACTGTCAGTCACTTGTAAGTATTCTTTTAACTCTGGAAGAACAAAAGATGATCTTAGAAAAGGCACACCAAGAGGCCAACAGGTTGATAACCTCAACCCTCAAAATGGTATTAGACTCCCAGCAGCCCAGGCTGTACCTGCCACAGATATCGGCTGGGGGCAGGACAGCTCGAACATTATAAATAACTGTTTGATAGCTGGTTTACAGCAAGAGGCCCCAAAACAGGAGCCTTAGAAAAGTTCATAATGTACAACAAGGCCCCAAGGAAAATCTCTTCAGAGAATACCAGGATAATAAATATGACTTTCATCAGCCAGAGTGCCCCTGATATCAGGCAGAAACTTCAAAAGTTAGAAGGAGGTCTAGAAATGAATACTTCACTACTTGTTGATATTGCCTTTAAAGTCTTCCATAATTGGGACCAAGTACAAGGATAAAAGGCCGTGTTCCTGGCAGCAGTTCTTGGAAGTAATCCACTACCCGGGCAGACCTCATGTGGGGTAAGTCCTTGTGGGCCCCAAAAGGGCTTGTGGCCAACCCAAGGAATAAGAAAGCCACTGGAAATGAGAGTGCCCCTCGTGGCAAACCCAATCCAAGCAGGAAACCCACAATACAGCCCCAGCAGCTGTCAGCCAATGATGCAAATGATGGGGCCCAGGGGCTCCCCTGCACCCAGCCCTGGCTTATGATTACTCTCCCTGGTTTCATCCTGCAGTGCATTTACAAGGATGACTAGATAGTGGCAGTGGAGAGAGAAAAGACTCATGAGGGCTTCTGGGTTGCAATGACTGTGGGCAGACAACTGAACTTTTAGTGGACATGGGTGCAGCCTAATACTTCATGGACAACAGACCAGAGAGCTGGAGAACATGGCCGCTGCTGCTATCCCAGGAACACAGTGGGACCCTCCAGCTGCCCCAGGCAGGGACAAGTCTTCAGTCTGAGCCTTCGGCCAGCTTCATTGGCAGGGTGGAGAGCTGCCAAACACAGGCAGAAGAGGCACACAGCTTCACATCCTACCTCACCCCAAACTCCGGCAGGCCCGTGACAGAAAGAGCATCTCGGCTGGTGGGACAGGAGGAAAGAAAGCCTACTAGAGGTGGCTTTTTTGAATAATGTGCTATGGTCAACAGTTATACACTGCCCTAGGCACCAGAAGGGAGAGTCTCACATAATTAAAGGGTCAGGCGGCCAAACAAGCCGCTAGAACAAAAACCACCACTTGCCTTTCTTTAATCAATCTTCAGCTACCAGAAAACCCCCAGTGCACTGAATGGGATATAAACAGAGCTTGTGAATGGGGCTTTGACCTTAATAACAGAGCAGAAGATGCGTAGTTGTACAATTTCCAAGGATAGGTGTTAATACCAGAACACCTGGTGCACTGGATAATAAAGGCAGCTCGTGAGAGTGCACATTACCGTCGGGATACTATGTTTCATGGGCTAGCCAAACTGATTAAAGGGCCAGATCTACAAAAGACTCAACAATGTGTCAAAGAACAATCCCAAAACAGGCCAACCACCTCCTATGCCTGGTGTACAAGCCCACGGGCCTGGACCTGGAGAAGGCTGGCAAGTGGATTTAACAGTTATGCCAATGACTACAGGAGGTTTCAAGTATCTTTTAGTGTTTGTAGATACCTTTACTGGATGGATAGAAGCCTTCTCCTTCCGAATAGAAAAGGCATTCGAGGTAAGCAAAGATCTCCTCAATGAAATTTTTCCTAGATTTGGCCTACCTTATTCAATTCAAAGCTGAAACGGAGGAACCCTTGTGTCCAGAGTCAGGACATTTAGGAATTCGGTGGAAGCTACATGCTCCCTGGACACCACAGTAACTACTGCATTGGCTATGTACTTGAAAAGTCTAGTTAGAAACCTAAGCTAGTGTGGGCAATGTGGATGAATACTTGTATTCTAAGAGACCAGCCTGCCCTGGATCAAGCTGCTACATTGCCCTGTTGAGAGTCCGGGTAGCCCCCTAGAAGCAGACTCCAGTTGAGCCCCTATGAAATGCTGTGTGGGAGACCTTTTCCTTAAGGCACCCTGGGGATGTAGTGCTTCGGATGATCCTTAAGTAGTCCAGGAACTTAAGTGTTTCCAGGTATCTTAGGTAACAGTTCTAATTGTAACATTAGCTTAAACACTTTAGCATCCTGGCTTCCCATTCCCTGCTCCATTTCTGTCTCCTGGATGGGAGTGAGGCCGACTCTGCTTTTACAAGGCAATTTCCTTTGCTTCTCCTAGCACCTAAGCAACTTTTATCAGCCATTCTCTTTGCCCTAAGTCTTAGGAGTGGAGCAAGATGGCAGGAGCTGGCGTGTAGCACTGGTGCCCAGAAGTTGGAAGCCATCAGTGGGTGTACAGTGTTTTGGGGGAGGTTGTTAATTGGATTGAAGGGAAAACCTCTGAGTGTATGAAAGGGCCCAGCAGCAGGAGAAAGCCAATAAAGTTTCTGGTGGCAGTGTAACGGAAGCATCCTGGAGACTGTCTGCCTGGGTTCAAATCTTGTCTCTGCTAGCTTTTGATTTTGGGTTAAGGAACTTCATTTCCAGGTGGCTCAGTTTCCTTATCTGCAAAATAGTGCTAAACAACAGTGGCTGCTTTATAGGGTTATTGTGAAGATTAAATAAGATAAACTGAAAACCACTTAGCTCATTGCGTGGCATATATTTCTTTTTGTGAGTTTGGTGGGGAAGGTAAGGGGATACAGATTGTATAAAAAAGTAAGACTTAATCTCTCCTTTTCCACCTTCTAAGTCTTCTTTGCCTCTATCTCCAGGAGCTAATCATTCCTTTTTTGTTCCTGGGTCCCTAAAACGCCACCCCATGTCAGCAGGAAGTAGCCAGTTGAGTCACGGATCCAGATCCTTATCCCTTAAGATTAAAGAATTGCTACAACTCAAGGCGGGATTGTAACCTGACCCTACAAATGCCAGTAAATTTCCATTAGTCCTTAAACTAGCCCAATCAGATTTGGCCTGCTTCCCATGCGCAGAGGGCCAGCTGTAACAGCTAATTGACCTTGACAGCGGACGCAGCAGCAGGTGGAATGAATCAGAAGAAAAGTCATCACCTGGGCCCTATTCTGAAGTGAGAGGTCTGACAAGAACCATGTCACCTCCTGTTTCTTGGCTGCCTTCTGCTGAGCCTTTCTTCCCTGAAACCCCTCCAAAGGAACTAAGCAGAAATAGATCACACGTACCCAAGAGAGGCCTCTCCTGAATCTCAAGATCAGAATCTGCTCTCCATCCTTTCAGCGTCTCAGCCCTCACTTGAGACACACTCACAAACCAACCCTCCCTAGGGCCCACAGCATGCCCACTGAGCCAGGGATAGAACCTACCATGTCAAGTGAACCACCAGCTCGTCTTTTTTTGCCTTCTTTTGTCCACAGCCTCCTGTAGCCCACTGCATATCTGTGAGCTACTGGAAGCCAGGGTGGGAAATCCTGTGTCAGTGAAGATCAAGGAGTGTTACTGTCAGGATAGGGATGGCCAGTGTTACATGTGCAGGAAAAATCCATGAGTCCCAGGTAGATGCCTATGGGGCTGTATGGCTCCTGGCACCATCCCTGGTCTGGGGCTTGTGGTCCCACAAATGTGTACATTTCATCTACATTTCTCCTCCCAGCCCTCTGAGTTCCGCCTCTACCTGTTATCTGTGTCTGGACCTGACCATTGTAGAACTGGCCAGCAGAACCACAGATCTCAGTCAGACTTTAACTGGGTCCTGTGCCATGGAAAGGCTCCATTGCTTGAAGTTCCAGATGATTGTAAGTGGGCCTCTGTGGACTTCATTCCAGGTCAACTCAGAGGTCTGGATGAGGGCTGGCAAGCCAGGATGCTCTTGGCTGGGTGGATCAAGGCTTGTTTACCGTCACAGTGGAGTCAGCCTCCAGACGTGGTGGGCAGAGCTTCTGAAGGGGTAGGGTCAGATGTAGTGAGCCAACTAGAGATCCACTGACCAGCATGGACAATTCCCAAGGACATTTATTGTTGACCACTGAGGCATAGCACCCACTTTCTTTGAGGCCACTTGAATTCTGCAAATCCAGAGAGAAAGCACCGCTGAGGGAAGCCCTGGATGTTGAGAAGTTCACGGCACAGTGTCACCCATCCAGGCACCTCTTTCCCACATGCTTGTGTATGTCAGTAGACAAGTAGTCTTTCACCATTGTTAAGAGTGAGGCTAATTATTCATTAAATTTTGATTTACAGTAAGTGCATGCCCTTTCAGAGAGGAATTATATATTATTTCTCTGGATATCTTAGGAAATTTCTTTATTTCTACCACATCAACAATTTTTGATGACTTCTAACTGTTGCTACTGTGAGAAAACATTAGAATCTTAAAGGACTGGCCAGATTCCTTACCTCAAGAGCAAATGGAAAAGAGATTCTTTTTAAAAAATAGTATGATTTTCTGTCTCTTACCTGTATTGTAGAAGAATGATGTCCTGAACACCTACCTCATGATGATTTACATCACTTTTATAGGTCAACTGCAAAGAACATCTCAATTTAAATTTTCTCCATGTATTTTACATATCAGTGCCATTATATTTCCAGAGAAAGTGGATGTGAATGATGCCCACCTAGTGGAGAGGGACCTTTCACAGCTCTGATGCAGCATCAATTGACCTCATGCTGTCACATGAAAAATGGGCATCAATGCATTGCATCAAGTGATCTGATAGCTTAATTACATCAATAATCACATTTCTCTTCAAAAATCTCAATACAAAAAAGGAGACATTGAATTCAACTATTCCTGTCCAAACATCCACTCCTTATTAAAATTTTTGACTTTGGATTGTTCTCTATATTAAACTCCCTGGATTAGAATGATGTCTGAAGAGACCAAGTCCCTTTGTTCTCCCTTGTGTGAATTCTCTGATTTCTATTTAGATTTTATTTTTGATTAAATACTTTCTCATATGTACTGCAGCTGTACAATTTCTTTCCAGTATGAACATACTGGTCTTCTCTAAGGTGTATACTTTGGGTAAAGGTCTTTCCACATTCATTCCATTTGTAGGGTTTCCACCCGGTATGAATTTTCTGATGCACAATAAAACTTGATATATATGCAGAGGTTTTTCTACATTCATTAAATTTCTAAGGTTTCCTCCAGTATGAATTCTCTGGTGTTCTTTAAGATGTATACATTGGATAAGTCTTTCTACTGTCATTACATGGATAGGGTGTCTCTCCAGTATGAATTCTCTGATGTTGAGTAAGTTTTGAGGACCAATTAAAAAAGTTTTCTCACATTCATTCAGACTTCTGTCTATTATGTATTCTCTGATGTGTAACAAGTTTGAGCATCGATTAAAGACTTCTCCACATTTATTACATTTATAGTGTTTCTCTCCAATGTGAATTCTCTTATTTATATTAAGAGTAAGGTACTGATTAAAGACTTTCCCACATTATTTACATTTGTAATGGTTCTCTGCCACATGAGTTATCTGATCTTCACTGGAGTTTGAGCTTGGTTACACATTTTCACATATTCATTATATTGGTAATTTCTCTCAACATGTTTCAAAACTTGATGTGCATATTTACTTGCAGAAACACTATATTCTACAACAGTTGCTAACTTTAAGTGGAATTTTATTTAAGATGTTTTATGTCTTTGATCTCTTTCCACAGTGAGGTTTTTCTTCTGGGTAATTGTTCCAGTTTGATTATCTTATTCACACTCTTATTTTCCTTGTCTTTCCTGAAGTGAAATACTCAAGGCTGTAACTTGCATATCTTCCCAATAGCACTTTTTGGAATGAATAATCTATGCCTTTCTTTGATGACAAGTCTTGGGTATCATAAAAAAAGATATGTTGTTGTTAAGTGCTGTCAATTTGGCTCTGACTCATAGCGACTTTATGTATAACAGAATGAAGCATTGCCTGCTAATGCACAATCCACTCAGTCATTGCTGTGTTTGAGCCACTGTTGTAGCCACTTTATCAGTCCATCTCGTTGAGAGTCTCCTCTTTTTTGCTGACCCCCTACTTTACCAAGAATGATGTCCTTCTCCAGCAATTGGTGTCTCTTGATGATGTGTCCAAACTAAGCGAAACAAAGTCTTGCTGACCTTGCTGCTGAGGAACATTCTGGCTGTACTTCTTCCGGGACACATTTTTCTATCCTGATGTCTTTGCTGATGTGGCATGACTCCAAATGAGAAGTAACAGCTGTAAAAATCCATTAATGATTGGAACATGGAGCATATGAAGTATGAATCAAGGAAAATTGTAAATTGTCAAAAAAATAAAATGGAATATTTAAAGATAGATATCTTAGGCATTAGTGAGATGAAATCGTTATTTTAAATCTGACAATCATATGGCATACTATGCCAGAAACAACATATTGAAGAGGAACAGCGTTGCATTCATCATAAAAGGGGTTAAGATTTCTAATGACTAACAATATAAGAATACCTGTGAATTAAATGGATTAATGAACGAATAAATAAGCATGCCCCTGAAGATTGTAGTGTGCATGAATATTGTCATTGCCTGTGGAATGCATTTCACCCCTTTCCTTGTCATATTTAGTGATTCCTGCTATGAGATATACAGAAAGAGGAGCAATGGGAGCATGGATATGAATGCTCCATGTGTGTCCTCCATGCTCAGATGTGTGTCCTGCCTCTGAGAAGCATCAGGGAACCTGAGACAAGGCTGATCAAGGGAAGGACTGGGAAAATCAGAAGAGAGACATCAAAGATGCCCTAATAACGAAGAGGCAGCATTTGACATTGGGTTTTATTGGAAGGGAGTTGGGGTGGGAGGCAGATATTCTTGGGAGAGTAGGAAAATGCACCGTATGTTCAGGGAAAGGTGGCTTTTTTTATCAGAGAACTCATGTGTCAGGAAAGAGCAGGAGATGAGAGGAGAGAAGATACGGACATGGGATCAGAAGTACTGGTTTTGAACCTCAGCTCTGCCCTTGCTGGTGAGCAAGAGGCAACTTCTTCCCCTTTCTGTGCCTCAGGCTACTCTTTTGTACCCTGAGGATGGTGATCTTCTCCCAGATTAAATTTATCAGGAGGATTGTATAGAAAATGCCTTTGTGAGGGCTTTGTGGTCTTTAAAACACAGTACAGAAAATTGGTACTGATTTTATTGCTATTAATATTGTCACTGCTATTGTTATTACTGTTGAGGATGATGCCAAGGCCCAGTCACCCAGAAGTTCCTGAGACATCTCTATTTGGATGTATAGTAGACATCTCAAAGTCAGCCCAGTCCAGAACATACCTGTTGGTCTTTCTCAGAAAATCAATTTTGCCCAATCTTCCCTGTCTCTGTTGATGGCAAATCTGCCTTTTCAGTTGTGCTACAAACATCTTTGACTTCTAATTTTCTCACAACCCACAGCCAAGCTTTAAAAGAATGAAGATGGCTCCACCTTCAAAATATGTCTATACTATGAGTGGTTCACCTACACTACTATCACTCTGGTTGAGCCACATCATATCTCCCATAGTATTCTGTAACAGTGTCCTGATGGTTCTTCCTGTTTCTACCTTTGTCCCTTCGTCTGTTCTATAGCATGCTCAGAATATTAAGATAGCTCCCATTTCAATCAGTCAACAAAGCCCTAACAAAGTTACTGTGATGGTTAAGATTGTGTGTCAACTTGGCTGGGCCATGATTCTCAGTATTTATATGTGATCACTCCCGTGATTGAATCTGCTGTGAGTAGCCAATCAGTTGAAAGGGATTTTCCTTGGGGGTGTGGCCTGCATCCAAATATAAGCAGATGTTCTGGCTTTTTGCTTGCTCTGGATCCCGGAGCTGCCTCCTGTTTGTCCTCCGGTTCTTGCGACTTGAGCTATTAGCTTATCTGCCGATCTTGGATTCATCGATCTTCATAGCCTGTGAGTGGAGCCCTGCTTTCCGACCTGCTGACCTTGGGTTCACCAGCCCCTGCAGCTACGTGAATCAGAAGAAGCCTTGCAGTCTTACCTGCCAATCTTGCGATTCGTTGATATTCACAGCCTGTGAGCAAGAGCCCTGATTTCCAACCTCCCAATCTTGGGTTCCCTGGCCCCCGTGGCTATGTGAATTGGGAGAAGCCTCTACCCTGATCCATGGACTTGGGACGTTCCAGCCTCTACAATCGCATAAGCTGTTTCTTTGATATAAATCTCTCTATATGTATTTGTACGCTTTACTGGTTTTGCTTCTCTAGAGAACCCAGCCAAAGACAGTTACCTTTGAATTCCACTTCTACATCTCTCTGCTTTGTTTAATTTACTTCAGACACTGACCTCCTTGCAGTTTCTCAAACATAAAGAGGAAGAGTTCCTCACTAAAGCTTCTGCTCTAAATGTTCCTTCTGCCTGTAAATCTCTTCCTCTGGATACCTTCTTGGCTAATGTCTTATCTTAAAATCTTTGCTCAAATTTCACCTTCTCAATGAAGCCTTACCTGACTACCCAATTTTAATGCTGTAACTGAAACCACCCCTTATATTCGCAATCCCCTTCATTTTGCTCTCTTTCTTGATCTAAGCATTTATCACTGTGACCTTAATACTCCACAACAAGTTTTTCTCCTTTTCAAAATGGGCAGTTGAGAGCTTGACATAACTAAAGCCATGATGAACCTATAAGTTTTTTTTTTTTTTGCCTGCCTTCTCCTTTCAGCATACTTCTGTTAATGACTTTGTTTTGTTCTGTCCAGCCACCTGTGACTTATGACCCCCACATAAAGATCAGAGCCCAGATTAGAGATGTCTGACAAAGAGTCTCTTGTAATTATCTTGTAATGAATAACTCATTCGGCCATACCATCTGTGGGTTACGTGCCTAAAAGACACTATGTCCCCCTTATGACAATGATCTATAGCTCTAATGTAAAATAGCCTTTTGGGACTCCGTAAAAACAGCCTCCATTGCTGCCAGACTCCCCATTGGTGTCACATCCTAAATAAAATTTCTCTGTCTTTTCTGACTTGGAGAAAGTTTCATTAGCTCAGCTGCTCCAGGGCACAGACCATATTCGGGCAACAATCACCTTTTAACATAATGTGTATTTTGCTCATTTGTATAATTTATTTTCTATCGTCCCTGCTAGAATGTTAGCTACAAGAGATGTTTGTGTTTTACAAGAGACATTTCTGTTTTCCACCAATAATTCTCAAGCACCTACCGTGATACCTGGCCTAGAGTAGGTACTCAGTAAATATTTACTGAATGAGTGAATGAATGAATAAAAGAGAGAAAACTGTTTTACAAGTTTACAAAATTGTAAAACAATTCAATAAATTCTTATGCCTTATAAATCTCTTCAGGAATGGGAAATATGGGAGTAGGAGTGAAATATAAAATGTAGTGGCATGTTGGGATGATGTTCTACATATTTCTTAATATACCTACAGCAATCTGTAAGATAACAGCATATCTTTACACTGTAGGAATTATATTCCAAAAAGGGCCAGAGATAAGAGCATGTTTGGTGTGTTTGGGAGGAGCAAGGATGTAAATGTGGCTATACTGGAGTGATGGAGGGAAGAACAATATGAAATGAGATTATGGAGCCAGACATGTCAGGTTGTGAAGAGTCATGTTAGGGATGTTAGATTTCCTGGGTGTGATGGAAATCTCAGTGGGGCTGGGGAAGTGGAATGCAATTTTTCTTTTTTATGATCACTCAGGCTGCAGTTTAAAAACTGACTCCCATGGAAGGCTGGTAGAACAATTAAGCAGCCTGTGGGAGGAGTCTTCACCATGTTTTCCCTCCTTATCCTAGAGCCAGTGGAATCTGGCTGGTCAGTGCCTCATTGCTACTTACAGCTCCAGCTACCAGTTTCATCTCTGGTGATGGACTATGATCACACGGAGTGAATTATAACTCCCTCCTCAGAACAAGTGTTTTGTAAAGTTTGTATCAGTTGAGGTCTGATCCAGAGCTGGCGCAAGTGATTAAATGCTCCACTACTAACCAAAGGGTTGGTGGTTCAAAAGTACCCAGAGGCACCTTGACAGAAAGACCTAGTGATCTACTTCTGAAGTCACAGCATTAAAAACCCTATGGAGTGCAGTTCTACTCTGCACTCACAAAGTCATCATGAATTGAAATCAACTCTATGGTAACCAGAATTGGAACTGGAAAAATATCAGTTGAGGCTGTTACTGTGTTTCACATTGTTGTTGTTAGGTGCCGTCGAGTTGGTTCCAACTCATAGTGATGTACAACAAAACGAAACACTGCCCAGTCCTTCGCCATCCTCACAATCATTGTTATGCAGGAGCTCATTGTTGAAGCCACCGTGTCAATCTATCTTGTTGAAGGTTGTCTTAGTCATATAGTGCTGCTGTAACAGAAATACCACAAGTGGATGGCTTTAACAAAGAGAAATTTATTCTCTCACAGTCTAGGAGGCTAGAAGTACAAATTCAGGGTGCCACTTCCAGGTGAAGGCTTTCTCTCTCTGTTGACTCAGGGGGAAGGTCCT
>NW_004444181.1:3029569-3031090 GCF_000243295.1 Trichechus manatus latirostris
AGAAAGCCTGTATTCCATTATCATGCCCCTCTAGATGGCACTAGATGAAGATAATAATACTCACCAAAGAGCTAGTTTTATATTTTTACACGCATAATTCAATTTTATCATGAGAACAGCCCTATATTTTGACTGTTACCATCATCTCCTTTTACAGATTTAAAAAAATGGGATTTATAAGGCTTGAGTAAAATTTCCAAGTATATGAATTGAGTAAATTTTAAAAAAAGTTTGTTAGCTCCATCATCTGCCCAGTCTCAAAATGTGGGCTGAAAAGGTGATCACCATCCCAGTGTGTCTGGAACTGTACCGTTTTTAGGACTGAAATTGTTACCGAACGCAATGGGTTTGCTGCTTGTACTCTAGTTGAATAACTAAGAATCAAGCGGATTTAAAGCTAGGCATAGTTTATTACTTGCAGTGAGTAAGGAGAGGAGGGGGGATGGAGCCTCCCCGAAAGCACGCTCTCTCCGAACAAGGGGCTGGGAGTGCAGTTTTATACCACGCGAGAAAGGGGATGTCATACATATCCATTAACTTCATATATATTCAAAAAGGGGTTTGGTAGACTTCTGGCACAGAAGTAGCTGACATACTTCTTGCTTTGGAAATGGGCTCGGTCACCACTCGATGACGTATGTCCGGTGATTTTGGTTCCTAGGCAACACTTATGAGATGAGGCCATCTGCCAGTCAACCTGGTCTCTTAACCGCGTATGCCCAAGATTCTAGTTCTAATTGGCTGATCTGAAAGACAGCTACAAGCAGACAGATTAGGAGGAAGCAAACATTTGCACCATTCTTCTAGGCAAAATTTTTAACTGACGTAACTTGTCGTTTAAGGACTTTTCTGTCCCTAGCTGGTCTCAAGGACAGAATCTTCTACCGTATTTTCCCTAGCACTTAGCACAAGGCCTGACCCATAATAAGTAATAATTAATATACATGTAATAAATGGGCGAATTAATGGAATTTGTAGTCAGATATGAGTTTTATTTCCAATTTTGTTATTTAATGTCCAATGAACTCAAAATGAGGATCATCAGCGTGAGGGATAAAAGTGATATTGCATCCAGAACACTCAGCAGAATCTCTGTTACATATTAAATGCCAGTGAATGGTGGCGCCCATCGTTGCCACATTCATCACTGTCACCATCATTACCATTGTCATAAATGGGGTCCATATGATTCAACACTCAAGTCTGGCTCACTTCTTGCCCTGACTAAATTCTGAATCTCAGTGCCTTCCCCAAGTCATCTGACAGTCAAATCCCTTTTCACCTGAGAAGAGTTATTCCATGTTTGTGTTAATCTGACCAGCGGAATCACTCTGCACTGAAGATTGTGTTAATTGGGCACCAACCCCATTTCCCTCTGTGCACACGTGAACTCATAGACATATAAGCCTCCCTACAATTTCCCTCACTTCTTCCCTAGGTTGACCACAGGAAGAATCATCATACAAAGGTTTAGTCTCATAAAAAACTGAGTAGTAATGGAAGTTGGACTTTGATGTACTA
>NW_004444181.1:3032469-3033637 GCF_000243295.1 Trichechus manatus latirostris
TGATATCACTGTTTCATTCCTGATATTGGTAATTTGTGTCTTGTCTCTTTTTCTTAGTCTTGCTGGAGGTTTTTCTATTTTATTGATCTTTTCAAGAAATCAGCTATTTATTTTCCTGCTTTTCTCTATTGTTTTTCCGCTTTGAATTTTAGTTATCTCTGTTTCTATTGTTATTATTTCCTTCCCTCTGCTTTGTTTGAAACTAATTTTTCCTCTTATGTTCTAGAAGTGGGAGATTAGATTAACCTTTGGAGACTTTGTTTTTTCTACTTTATTAATTTAGTGCTATAAATTTTTTGTTCAGTACTAATGTAGAAATGTTCCAAAAATGTTGATATGCTGTAGTTCATTTTCATTGTTATTTTTGTAATTTCCCTTGAGACTTATTCTTTGATCCATGATTATTTAGAAGTGTATTGTTGGATTTCCAGCCTTTTTGGGATTTGTATGTTATCTATCTTTTAATGATTTCTAAATTGACTCCATTGTAGCCTGAGAACATATTCTGTATGAATTCAATTATTTTAAACGTGTTGAGGTTTATTTTTTGTTTGTTCTTTTTTATGTCCAAGATTATAGTCTATCTTGTTATACATTCCATGGGCACTTGAAAAGAATGTGTGGTCTGCTGTTGGTTGGAGCATTCTATAAGTATCAATCGGATCCTGTTGGTTGGTGGTGGTAGTGCGTTCTTCTATACTCTTGTTGACTTTCTTCTTGTTGTTTTGTGTTCTATTGCTCAGAGAAGGATGTTGAAGTCTCCAACTATAATTGTGGATTAGTTTTTTTGTCTACTTCTCGTTTCATTTCTGGTTTTTGCTTTACATATTTTACATCTCTGTGAGTGCATCCACATTGAGGATTGTCATGTCTTCTTGGAAAATTAAGCCTTTTATTATTATGTAATTTCCTTGTAGCAAATCATTTCCTATGATTTGAAGTCCACTTTATATTAATAAATCCACTTCTGCTTTCTTTATATTAATGGGTGCATCTTTTTCCATCTTTGTACTTTCAATTTACCTACATCATCTTACTTGAAGACAGCATGTTTCTTGTAAACAACAAATATATAGGTCATGTTTTTTAATCCACTGTGCCAATCTTCATCTTTAATTTGTGGGTTTAGACCTTTGATATTTAATATAATTTTTAATTTGTTAGGGCT
>NW_004444181.1:3035136-3036538 GCF_000243295.1 Trichechus manatus latirostris
GATTTCCATTTTGTAGGATGTTGCTTCTTCTACATTATTGTTCCAGTCAACATCTTTGTATTTCTATTTGTGTTTTACAATAAATCCTCAACTAATTGATGATTCAAAATGAATCTTGTTAGTATTTTTATTACAAAATACAGAAATGTGTTTTCTTTACATTCATACATTCAACTTCATTGTCTTTTCCCACACAACCCTTCACACTCTCCATGTCCTTTGTTTAAGAACAAAAGGGAACATTGAAGCTTCCCAGAGGACTACCATGTATAGAAGGATGAGGGGACAATGAGGAAATTAGAAAGGAAAAAGTGGTGTCTCCAGGCTCAGGTACAGGAACTCCTGGACCCCCTCGCTTAAGTAAAATAAAATAAAAATAACCTATTTCCATTGAAATGATTCCAACTCATGACAGCCTTAAGTGAAGCACCCACTAATATTCCCTTCTTGTGATTTAGACCCCACTTTGGGTAATAGTCTTTTCCTGGGCACTGAGACTAGCTTCTGCCACTTGGATCTTGACTTCCCACCGGCACAGTAATATTCACTGACTAAAAATGTTTCCATTACCTTATGTCCTATGCTTTCCAATTTTATTCCTTTCATCTGCCCTTCCTCCCAAAGTTTGGGTAGAGTGCCATAAATCCTCTCCCCACATGCCATTTTCTCTCTGCTCTAATCTTTTCTGTCATCTTGTTCTCTCCAAAACATTATATTTCTTGTGTTACTAAAGGGCCTGCAATCACTTCCATTCCCTGTATATAAACTCTTTCAATGAACCTCTAGGACATGCCAGAATCTCAGAGACACCCATGATTTCTCACCTTCTTGGCTAACTTCTTTTCTGTTGACAACTATATCTACCTAGAAACACTAATATAACTACATAATCACTTTAACCTCAATTACTTTTTCCCATTTCCCTCTCTGCTATTCCTTCCAGACTCCCGTGAATTCCAAAATTTTGACTATGTAAATATTCATGAATTATATTTCATATTAGAATTGAAACAATTTCTTTAAAAATTGCTCATTTTCTCTCAGTTACAAGTTTCCTCTGGCATCCTTGACAAGGGAAGCAGCTCCTAACTACCAAGAAAACCACATGCCTTTAAACCTACATTCCATTTATAAAAAATTACGTCATTGTGTTTTTTAAGGAGGATCTCTTAGATCATGTTTAAGTTTTCCACAAGATTTATTATACGTCCCAGAGTAGAAAAGCTTATGAGTTTCCATCAGCTTCTCAGCACACAGAGGACAGAAGGGGATTTGACCCCTCTTAAAGTAGAACTTCTTAACCCTGAATACCCATCTGTCCCCCTGAGCCCATATAAAACAGGTTGCTTGGACTTTACCTGAACATCTTTAATTTGTACTATGAAAAGGGAAGCTGATTTTT
>NW_004444181.1:3037322-3038883 GCF_000243295.1 Trichechus manatus latirostris
CTCTCTGAGTGCCATTTGTTGGCTGCTGGTGTTGCTTTTTTCTGCTTCTTTTGATTTCTTCTTTACCTCTCATCACTTACCCCTCCTTTTGCTCAAATACCTGGCTCCGTGCGCCATCTTTGCTTTTTCCTGAGGGGCTGCGGAGCTCCGTTTGAGTATGGAACTACCTCCTGGTCTGGGCTGCCATGCTGGTGGGCTCCCAGGGCTTTTGTTTGTTTGTTTTGAATTGTTTGTTTGTTTTCTTTTCCTTTTCTTGAGTTGGGAGCCCGTTCTGGCCGGGCGGTGCTGCATGGTTTGGAACCTACCCCCTCTGCTTGCGCAGACACACAGAGGGATCCCTGAAGGCTTTTCTTTTTTTGTGGGTTTTTTTTTCCTTCTGTTTTTTGGGGGGCTTTTCTTGTTCTTTTCTTTTTTGAATTTTTGTTTTCTTTCCCTCTTTTTCCCTTTTTGTCTTTCTTCATTACTCAGTTTCTCATCTCTATACCCTCCTTTTCTTTCTGTTTCCTGAATACCTGGTGCTGAATACCTCTACACCTTCTAGACATGCTGTACTGCAGCACCTGGGAACAACTTCCCCAGACCTCATAGCTACACCGGTGAGATTCCTGGGAGCTTTGCTGTTCTGTTTCCTTTCTGATTTTTATTTACTCATTCTTTTCTTTTCTTTTCTTCACCTATTTATTTTCCTGCATTTCATAGTCTCTCATCTCTCTACTCCAATGGCAAGCTCCCCTAGCACTCTTTTTGTTCATTTGTATGTTTTTGGCTCCTGTTCCTCTCTCCTCTCTCCAATATCCATCGTAGCACCACACAAACAATATCGCCCCATATCCTGCTTACATGCACCTTGCACTTAACATCACACCACCAAGCAGCACAGGCACGGCCTACTGGAATATGCCTTACGCTGATTACTGACCCACCCAGATGGCTGTAGTAAGTGCCACAAACAACGCATACAAGCAACTCCTCTTCAGCTTGACCTGCCCTGCTTTACCATATCTGAACAACTCACACTGACACCTGGAGAAGGAGGTTAAAATTATCATGCCCACAGATGAGCAAACAACAAAGAACACACAGCCTGCCTGCTCAGACATAGTCAAATTAAAAAAAGGATGAAACAAACCTACAATCCATAAACCAGAAAAATAACTACTGAGTACCCCAAAGACAGCAGACAATATCAAAACATTTACAAAAACAGGACAGGATGGTTCCAGTAGGCGTCTAAAAATAAAACACCAGCTGACTTTCCAGTGGAAGAAAAGGCACTAGAACTCATAGGGAATTCAAATCTCTACTACTCAGAATTCTGCAAGAGTTGAAGCAAAAAGCAGTCAAAAATGGGGGAAAAAATAGACAAATTTGTGGAAAAGGTGGACAAATTCACGGAAAATACAGACAAACAATTGGAAGAACTCAGGAAAATAATGCAGGACCAAATGCCAAAATAAATTCACAACTAGAAATTATACGAAAACAACAATTAGAAATCCAAAAGACAACAAAATTTCAGAAATGGATGGTGTCATAGAAGGCCTGAGGAGCAGATTTGAAA
>NW_004444182.1:0-1562 GCF_000243295.1 Trichechus manatus latirostris
AAAAAATAATGATTTGCCATAGGCTTAATGATGGAAGAAACTGAGCTATATCATTAGCATACCCTGAGAATAATTTGAATCCATGGATAAAGGCCTTAAAACAAGATGCAAAGGTACTTTAAGCCCAGTACAAATAAATCTAAACAAAGAGGAGCAACACGATCTAAGTAGAAAGCTACTAGCCTAGATCATAACATGACAATTCCCTTAGCTACCATGAGCTAAGTATAACCACCAGATTGTTAACAAGGAGTAGTCTGAAGATTAATTCAGGAGCTTGCATGGCTCCGACTTTGGGTCTTCGCCACCATTTCCAGAGCCCATGAAACTTTGCTGAGCATGGATTCTCCTCAGGCTCACTAGTAATCATCAATCCTTCCTGGAAATTCTATCTCAAAGACCCAGGGTACTCTGAGGTAGTAGACACACAGATTGTAAAGCATCACAACCTCAGTTTTCATCCAAGTATCTCTCCCTCAAAGCCACCCCTCCCCAACCTGACACACTTGTAATAATCTCACAAAAGAAAACAGGTGGTTTTCAAAAAACTTTTTTTTCCCCAAAGAGGAACAAATGTTACCAGAAGCAAAGGAGTACAATGGGAGTTGCAACACAATTCTGCCATATCTGGAGACCTGAGTCCAGATAAAATAATTATTTCAAAATCCCAGTCTAGTTATGTCAACTCCTGCTACCATGCTCACACTTGGTCTGTCTCTTTAGCCTGAAAGAGGTCCCTTCAGGACGTGGGGCTCCCTCCAGCCACAGGGAGTCCCTTGTACTAATTCACTCCGTATGTAGTGCTCTTGTATAATTTTTTCCAGAAAACGATTTCCTCTCAGCTTCTGATCTCATTCTGAATTGTCATTTGCCAGAAGGAAGACATGGCATGATTCCACTCATCTGTAGCATTAACAGAGTCGCAGTTATAGACTTACTTGATGATTTTATTTGTTTCAGTCTTCTCCACTTGACTATAATCCTCATGAGGACAGCTACAGGGTCTGTCTTGCCAAGCTGGCATCCCCTACCTACTCCTTATGTGTCTGAAACATGCAGTAGATAAGCTATCTCAACATGTATTCCAGCTGCCTCCTAGTTTTCCCTCTTGGAATGCTAAATCTACATTTTCCTGACTCTCTTACAGCTAGCTAGCACTCCAGATGTGATTTAGATGCTGGGAGAAAGATCTGCTTAAGCAAGGCCTGGATTAGGGGCTGTTGAGGAATGGGGGAGTCGTAGAGCTGGCAAGCCCAGTTCTCTTGGTGGCTCCAACCACCAGATTATGGTAGCTAAGGTGGAGTGATCATGGAGCCAGCAGCAGGAGCAGTGGCATCCTGACCCCATGTCTTCCTGATACTGTCACGGAAAGAACCCATCCTCAGTTAGGCCTACTTGGTGATAAGCTACTAGGAGTTATTTCAGCATGGCCAATTTACAGCCTGTGTCTCCAATATTTTCAAAGCCTATACTTTTATTTTCTTATATGCTTTTATGCTGTATCTACGTTCTGTTATCTACAAATTCATTTAATTGTTGAATAACTGAACAAATGAAAGAAC
>NW_004444182.1:2703-18844 GCF_000243295.1 Trichechus manatus latirostris
TGTATTTAAAAATATATATTCCTAGGTCCCAAGTTACACATCTACTAATTCAGAATCTTTATGTTCAGAAAGCACCCAACCTGGTACTGACAGGATTATGAGCCAACGTTAAGAAACACGGATCTAGGAGATAAGAACATTTACTCAAAGTACACTGACTCTATTCTTAAATTCCCTTTCTTCACTTGTAAATGCAACAAAGCATACATAGAACAACATGATTTTAGAATATACAAAAGGAACTGAAGGTGACACATGAAACATGAATGTGATTTCTAATTATTCTTTTGTTATTGACTGCCTATTTACTTTGTGTTAAAACAGAACCATTGTCAAAGAAAAAAGAAATATGTGATGGAAAATTAAATCAAAATTATTTTAAAAGATAAAGAGATGATTCTTGTTAGTTACTGGGGTATTGATGCTTCTTCTCTTCTGTTTTCCTAGAATTGAGAGAGAATTTGAAAGGTTGCCAAATGCTGTAGGGATTTAAATACCATTAAATTAAGCATAATAAAATGATGGAGAAACATAAAGTAATGGCCAGGAGCAGAGAAAAATGAAACGAGAAATCTCTCAATTATGTCAACAGCCATATTAAATTTAACTGTGTGAATTAAAAAGAAATAAATTCACCAAGTGGAAAGCATACACTAAGCTATATTAGGAGCCAACAACCATTTTGGTGAAAATAAACTGAAATTCCAAAGAAATACTACTTTTTCCTCATGAAACCAAATTAGCACCATTTACTTAAACCCAGTAACTATACTTTGGAAAAAATAATAGAATCATGGAATTTGGGTGCTAAAGGAATCTCAGTTATTTAGTCCAAACTCTTCTTTTAAAAATTTGCAAACTTAAGCACAAATAGTATTATTTGGCCAAAATCACTCAAGTACAGGTAGTCCCCGATTTACCACACAATCGAGTTACGAGGAACTACACTTAACAATAGTCCTTTTTTAAAAAAATTGTTTTGTATATCTTATCATTAGTAATACGTGCTGCATTCAGTGTTGCAGTGCACAGAGTGAAAGGATTAGCCAGAGTTTTTTCTAAACTAAATCAGGGGCTTCAGTTGCTTGAAAACATGGACCCAAAGATGATCACTTTGCTAAAGTCGACAGGCAGATTCAGGAAGCAGTGAGATGTTACCGCAAAACCTATTAAAAAAAAAAAAGGGAAAAGGATCATACAGACAACTCTCACTCATTTTATGACTAGAAATACCATCACCATTCCAGGGATAATCCAGAGGATCCAGAACCTTCCACAAGTGAAGTTATTACAACAACCGAGAAAATGTCAATGTCATCCAAATTTTAAGCACCATCCGAGTAAATTTTTATGATCTAAGTATCTATGTACTGAAATATATATGTAAGTTTATATGTAATTTTTCCAACCCGCAAAGACAAATAAAGATTGGATTGATAAAGATACTCATAATAAAAGGCAATAATAATGAAAACTTAAAGAAAAAAAAGGAAGTATTCGACTTTATGTCAGCACTGACTTACGACGCAGTCGTAGGAACAAAACTCCGTAGAGTCTGGGATTACCTGTATTGAGTCTGGATCCAGGATAAGTACTTAATTCTTTCAGTTTCTAAATTCAGATACCATTTCCCTGTTATATATGAGTTGAACTACCCATTTACTAGGCACTACATTATATGAGTTGAATTACATATTTACCAGGAACCACTATTATTGAAAAGGAGCCCTGCTGGCACGGTGGTTAAATGCTCAGCTGCAAACTGAAAGGTCAGAGGTCTAACCTGCCAGCCGCTCCTCAGGAGAAAGATATGGTGATCTGCTCTTGTAAAGATTAAATAAAACCCATTGCCATTGAGTCTACTGCAACTCATACTGACCCTATAGGACACTGTAGGGTCACTATGAGTTGGAACTGACTTGAAGGCACACAACAACAAGCACCAGGACCACCACTGTTAGTGAATAATAAAACCCAAACCAAACCAAACCAAACCTTTTGCCATCAAGTCAATTCCTACTCATAGAGACCCAACAGGATAGAGTAGAACTGCCCCATAGCGTTTCCAAGGCTGTAATCTTTACAGAAGTAGCCTGCCACATCTTTCTCCCATAGAGCTGCTGGTGAGTTCCAACCACTGACCTTTGGGTTAGCAGCCAACTGCTTAACCACTGTGCCACCAGGGCTTCTTTGAGTAATATAAGAGCAACCACAAAATGGTTGAAAAGAATATTCAAGACACTGTGCCAAATACATCTTTATAACAATCCTTGGAGGTGAAGGTTACTTTGTTTATTTTATTTTACAATGGAGAAGATTTAACTTCAGAGAAATAAACATATTTTCTTATAACAAGACAGTAAATTACAAACACTAAGGGATTCAATTCCCAAAAGATAAAATACAGCACTCAACTCAGTTGTATAAATTACATAAGAAAAACTGACATCGTAGATAGTATTCAAACGCATGATTTTATGGGAAATTATATTACCATCAATTTCTTGTTCTAACCTAGTTACCAGCATGCCTTCCAGAAAGCAACAGAGTAGCCGAATATTTTGGCTGCACATAAAACTTGTTGTTAGGTGCCACCCAGTTTGTTCCGACTCATGGTGACCTTTTGTACAACACAATGAAACACTGCCCGGTCTTGCACCATCCTCAAAATCATTGCTATGTTTGAGCCCACTGTTTCAGCCACTGTGTCAATCTATCTTGTCAAGGGTCTTCCTCTTTTTCACTGACCCTCTACCTTAAAAAGCATGATGTTCTTCTCCAGGGACTGGTCTCTCCTGATAACATGTCCAAAGTAAGTGAGATGAAGTCTTGCTATCCTTGCTTTCAAGAAGCACTCTGGCTATACTTCGCACAGTCAAAACATCTTTCTGGTATTCTCTGCTTTCAGCCAGGATCCATCTGAGATCAGCAATGATATTCCTCATTCCACATCCTCTTCTGAATCCAGCTTAAATTTCTGGTAGTTCCCTGTCAATGTACTGCTCCAACCACTTTTGAATGCTCTTCAAAATTTTACTTTCATGTAATATTAATGATATTGTTCTATAACTTCCACATTCTGTTGGATCACCCTTCTTTGGAGTGGGCACAAACATGGATTTCTTGGAGTCTGTTGGCCAGGGAGTTGTCTTCCAAATTTCTTGGCATAGATGAGTGAGCACCTCCAGCACTACATCTACATAAAAAGTAGCTCTCAATAAAACATTTCACCTCTGAGAATTATCTTTGCCAGGAAGGTATCCTGAGAAACCATATTTCCTTATCCACTGCAGCACCTGTTTCCTTCCGCAAATGACCTTGGCTATCATAAAGCCATGGATCAGTACTCTTCATTGGACCATAGCAAGTTAATTCTGCTTATGTCTGATCTTTTGACAAGAAAAATCCAAAATTTTAGTATATCCTCTGAAAGAAACTTAATGTTTCCTAGCTTGGTACTGGCAAATGTCTTGATAAAGTGATCTTTTTTATCTATATTTCTAGCCCCAACTGAAGAAATAATTACCACAAAATCTTTTTTTTTTTTTTTTTTGGTTTATTGGTTTTACCCTGAATCATAACATCTCAGAATATACAACACCCAACTGTGTTTCTGTTAATTCATTATGTGCCTTGAGATAGAATTTTTTAAAAATATGTTAACATTTTAATTTCATGGATTTCTTCACCTTAGTACTCTTGATTTCAAATTAATATACCTAAAACCAAATCCAAACCCATCACTGTCGACTCAAATTCCAATACATAGTGACCCTATAGGACAGAGTAGAATTGTTCCACAGGGTTTCCAAGGCTGTAAATCTTTTTGGAAGCACACTGTCACATCTTTCTCCCACAGAGCAGCTGGTAGGTTTGGACCACTGACCTTTTGGTTAGCAGCCCAGTGATTAGCCATTGCACCACCACAGCTCCTAAATTAATATACAGTCATTATAAATATATTTCATATTCTAATACAGTGAAATACATGAAGACAGAAAAGGAGACCTCTGAATTATATACATAGCTCTATCTGAAGCCTACAGTCATTTTAGTGGAAAAAACTAGGTTTCTAAGGAATTGCCACATTTTCACATGAAATAGAATCACCACCATTTAATCAAACCCAAAAGATAGAATTGACAAGGAAAAGAACATCATGGGATTTTGGAACTAAACATAGATTTATATGAAAAGCAAAGAATTTATGAAGAGTAAAAATCTAAGAAGGGCAGATGAGAGTGGGGCCAGTTAAGCAGAGAGTAACTAGAGTCCACCAACTCATGTCACCTTGAAGATTAAGGTGCGCCTGACCCAAGCCATGGTGTTTTCAATTGCCTCATATGCATGTGAAAGCTGGGCAACTCAAATAAGGAAGTAAGGAAGACTGAAGAAGAACTGACCCCTCTGAATTGTGGTGTTGGTGAAGAATATTGAATATACCATGGAATGCCAAAAGAACAAACAAATCTGTCTTGGAAGAAGTACAACCAGAATGCTCCTTGGAAGCAAGGATGTCTCACATAATTTGGACATGTTATCAGGAGGGATCAGTCCCTGGAGAAGGATGTCATGCTTGGTGAAGTGGGCCAGCGAAAAATAGGAAGACCCTCAACAAAATGGGTTGACACAGTGGCTGCAACAACGGGCTCAAGCATAACAACAACTGTGAGGGTGGCACTGGACCGGGCACTGTTTTGTTCTGTTGTACACGGGGTCGCTATGAGTCGGAACCGACTCAACGGCACCTAACAACAACAACACCGATTCCGAAGTTGCAGAGAAAGGAGTCTAGTGACTCAGATCACAGTGGAGATCAGATTTCAGCGAACTCTGAGGCAGAGCAGCTGTCTACCTGGCACAGTTCTTGGTTTTACACTGAATCATCAAAAGAAACCCAAAGGCACCATCGCTCGCTGAAAAAGATTTCAGGACTTGGCCATGAGAAATGAGTGTGAGCCTAGCCTTGAATATTGCCTGCCAATCATCTTTAGTGGGGTGGGGAGTGGTGCAGATGGGTTAGTACAGTGTTTTACTTCCTAGGACTCACAATGCCCTATTTATTATTCCAAGATGGATTTAAGCAGCTATTTAAGTCACCTCTCAGGTCACTGAAGGAGCCCCAGTGGGTCAAAGGTTAAGGGCTTGGCCTACAGAGGAGTTGTCGGTTTAAACCCACCCAGAGGTTCCATGGGAGGATTTCGGCCCGGAAAACCCTATAGGGCAGTTCTACTTGTCACATGGGGTCGCTATGAGTCTGAATTGACTCAACAGTAATAACAACAACAGCTCAGGCCACCTAGGTATTTGAGATTGCAATCTTTGATTTAGACTTTCCTTTTTCCTAATTATGCAATTGTTTTTGAGAATCACTTAACATTTCTTAGTATCTTTATATATAACATAGAAGTAATCATTAATAATAGATGTCTTACTTAGGGTCTCTAGGGTCACTATGGGTCAGAAGTAACTTGACAGCAACAGGTTAACCTACTTACTGTGTCTATAAAAATTAAATAAGAGATGTGTTAGTTAGTTAAATCCACGAAAAAGTAAGTTAAAATGTGGTGGTTTCATTTGAATTCAATTGAAATGCTAAAGTACTCCACAAATAAGTGTTGTTAATTTTCTTTGCCTTAAATGTGACACATTTCTCAAATATTCCTAAATTTAATCTCGTCTTTTGAAAAACAATAATTAGGACTTTCACATATTTAACTAAAACTATACTAACTATAATTAAATTTCACTTTTATTTATCCTTCCTGTATTAAATATTCAAATTTATTAGCCCTAAAATTTTTAAAGGGAAATGTTATAAAAGCAAATATTGTTTATATGATGGGACACATTCACATTTATCCTATTCTTGATCTATAGAGAAAGCAATAAAAAGAAATTGATGCTATTTGAGAAAACTGGTGTAACATAATCTGAGTGGATATATTGTTAAGCATACCCCAAAATGAAATCCATTGCCTTTGAATTGATTCTGACTCATAGAGAACCTATAGGACAGAGTAGAACTGCCCCACAGGGCTTCCAAGGCTGTGTAACCTCCCCTTTAATCAAATAGGTTTAATCTATGTTTGATATATTTGTTTTGACTTATTTAAGCATTATAATAAAAGACACCAAATACAGAAGTAGTTTACTTTGGCTTCTGTGTACTGGTGAATACAGACAAATTTTTGATATTTTATTATTTTTGACAGAAATTTCAATAAAAAGTTTGTAATAGGAATTGCAAGGTATGGGATTTTTATCTTATTGTTTGTGTTTTTTCTTTTACTTCCCTTGCATTGTGACAGTATCTTAAGACCATTTTGAGAGGAACACCAAATTGACACCAAAATGTGTTAAAGCCTCATGTCAGATGGAGCAGGGGTGAGGCACCACCAACCTGCCTAAGATTCAGCAACCACAGGATTCTAACCATGGCTGGTAAATTGTCACTTTATTCTTACTGGGTCTCCACCAATGAACATGAGCCGCGGTGCTCCTGGATCCTTCAGGCTCCACCATAATGATATTTCTAATCACATACACGTGACCATGAGTCTGACTTCCTGCTTCTGATCTCAGCCACTGGTTTTTCACTTATTCAACTTTCTTTTTACTGTACCTCAGCTCTTAATCTCTTTGATTTTGATCCACACATGGAGTTTGAGGTTGACTCCTCACTTTACCCTTGAAGAAATTTTTGTTTAATGTTTCTATTACTGAATGCTACTCTGAAACTGATAAATTCTGTTACATTGGCTCAGCAGAAACGATTCCCTCCAAAGCATTCAAGTCATCAAAACACCAAGGAATGTGCTGAAAAAATTAACTATATCAATGGAGTTGAAATACATGATTATGATTTTTAAAGGCTAACAGTTTTTAATACAAATGAGACTGCTAATAATAAGACCCTTAATAATAATCAGTTGGCAATATTCCTGTAGAGATAAAACTATTGCTAATATGCTTTTTATGTGAATTATATACTTTATTCATATGTATTTCCTGAATCTTCAGTTCTTGATAAAACTGCATAAACAGGCTTAATGAAAATATATAGGCTAGCACAGAGGTGAAAAAATTTTAGAGGGTATCAGGTTCACCTGGAGGTCTTGTGAAAAACAGATTGCTGGGTCCCAAACCTGAAGTTTCTAATTCAGTGAGTCTAGGTAGAGCCTGAGTATCTGCATTTCTAACAAGCTTTCAGATGATGCCAATGCTGCTGGTTCTGGCACCATTATTTTGAGATACTGTAATTGTTCGTTATTGAGTGAACAACATTAAGCAGAGCTTAAATGTTTTAACTTATGTTTTCTTTTATATCTAATTTCACCACATCTATTCAATATTGTACTAGATGCTCTAGCTAGAGCAATTAGGCAAGGAAAAGAAATAAAAGGTATTCAAATTGTAAAGGAAGAAGTAAAACCATTTCTGTTAGCTGAAGACAAGATCCTATATAACAAAGACTCTAAGGAATCTACAGAAAAAAAAAAAACTATTAGATTTAATAAACCAATTCAGCAAATCTGCAGAATACAAGATCAAAATATTAGATAAAACTATCAGCTATATTTCTATACATTACCAAGGAAGAATCCAAAGGAAATTATAGAAACTATTCCATTTACAATAGAATCAAGGGAATAAAATACTTAGGAATAAATTTAACCAGGGAAGTGAAAGACGTGTACCCTGAAAACTATTAAACATTGCTGAAATGAAGAACACTGAACTAAACAGAAAGATATCATGTGTTCATGGATTGGAAGACTTAAGATGTCAATACTCCCCAAAGTGATCTGCAGATTCAAAGCAATCCCTACCAAAATTCCAACAGCAATTTTGCAGAAATCAGAGAGCTTGTCCTCAAATTCATATGGAATTACAAGAGGTCCTGAATAGGCAAAACAATATTGAAAAAGAACAAAGTAGAAGGATACACACTTGACAATTTCTTTGTAATACAGATGGAGTAAGAACAATCTGTTAAAAATGTAGTCACTGTGAATAGTCACCAGTTTAAGCAAGCATAAATTACCAATCATTACCTCATGCTTAGTGACTACCAACCCAAGTACATACGTGTATATTAAAACTTTGAAATGTAGCGCCAGTTCAACACAATTACAACTTAGAGAATAATACATATTCACAAATATATAAACATATAAATTCATATTAGAGAGTAAGAAATAAACACACACATCAAACCAAAAACAAAACCCGTTGCCATCAAGTTGATTCCAATTCATAGCAACTCTACAGGACAGAGAAGAAATGCCCCATAGGATTTCCAAGGAGTGGCTGGTGGATTTGAACTGCCGATCTTTTGGATAGCAGCTGTAGTGTTAACCGCTCCACCACCACGGCTCCAATACACACACACATCTATGTATATTACTCAGTGAAAATTTTTTTCACTTAGTATTCTCAATAAATATCATTAATATTAGTTGAGCTTAATGTGGACCCAAATCAATATCACATTGATTTCTATAGTAACAAGTTTTTATTATTCTAATAGTCCATGCTATTGTTTATTAAAAAGTCAGATGGGGGCAAAAAAGTATAAAAGTACAATGTCATTTAACTGAGATCTCATCTGCAACACAGTTTTTGAAATGTTAGAAAGGAAACAGTATACATACAGATGCTTTGCTAATCTTTAGAGTTGATTTTCCAAGATCAATAGTGAGTATCCCAGATCTATTAAATGTATCTGAGGCTTTCACTAATCTTAAAGATAATTTTGAGTTTTACTTTTAATTTTAAATAAGTCTTTAACCATTTTGTTCTATGTCTTTTGAAATAAGCTAAATGAAAATGTTTTTCTCATCATTGCTTTAAATCAAGGTAATATACATCAATTAACAACTGCTGTGTTGAACTGTCATTAATTTTGTAATAATATAGTGGATTATCTATTAAAATTCTAGGCATTCATATCAAACACATAAGGATATAATTTCATATTTGAATGTCACAATTTATATTTTGAAATCTCATTAAGGGTAGCTGATCTAAAACATCAAAAGTTGATCTTTGTCTTAACTGTACATGGGATAAAATATAATTTATCTGATATACAGGAGTGAGAATTTAAAGGATAATATAAACCTCCAATAACCTTAGGGGTCATGTTGACCTCTACATTTGCCTTGTTGATAAATAAAAGGGAGAATATAAGAATTATATATGAATCAAAAATATTTAATGAAATTTAAATAACAGAAATGGAAACATTAATGCAAAAATTTATTTATCCATTTGACACATTTATGGGATGTGCCAAGAACTGTAATAAGGACTGAGATTCTGTATTCAGTTTTAATTTAACAAGACTTGACAATATGCCTACTCCTCACTTATCAAGTCTCTCGTTATCTGACATTTTGCACTTACAACAGTAAAAAAATCTACTACCCTATTTTGCACATTAACAATGTATGTCTGGCAGTAACAAATGCTGAGGTGCGAGGTAAGAGTAATGCTGGCTGTGATAGTTAAGTTATGTGTCAACTTGGCTGGGCCATGATTCTCAGTATTTTGGCAGTTATGTAATAATATAGTCATCCTCTGTCTTAGTCATCCAGTGCTGCTATAACAGGAATACCACAAGTGGATGGCTTTAGCAAAAAGAAATTTATTCTCTCCCAGGCTAGTATGCGAAAAGTCCAAATTCAGGGCATCAACTCCAGGGGAAGGCTTTCTCTCTCTGTCAGCTCTGGAGGAAAGTCCTTGTCATCAATCTCCCCCTGGACTAGGAGCTTCTCAGTGCAGGGACCCTGGGTCCAAAGGACATGCTATGCTCCCGGTGCTTCTTTCTTGGTGGTATGGGGTCCCCATGTCTCTCCGCTCACTTCTCTCTTTTATATCTCAAAAGAGATTGGCTTAACACACAATCTAATTTTGTAGATCTCATCAATATAACTGCAGATAATCTATCTCATTAACATCATAGTGATAGGATTTATAACACATAGGAAAATCACATTAGATGACAAAATGAGGGACACAATACTGGGAATCATGGCCTAGACAAATGGATACATATATTTTTGGGGGACACAATTCAATCTATGACATCCTCTATTTTGTGATCTGATGTGACCATCCTCCAATTTTGCATAACATCAATTTTCGCGTAACAACTTGGTCTTTGGAACCTAACCATGTCGTTAAGGGAGGAGTGGGTGTATTTAGTGTTTTAGTAAAAAAAAAATTGTGAAACTTTATCCTAAACTAATTTATTCCTAGAAATAAAGTTTATGTACATAAAATCTGAATTTTATACCTTTGGTTCAGTGGAGGAAACCTGCTGTGCAGTGGTTAAGAGCTCAGGCTGTTAATCAAAAGGCTGGCAGTTCAAATCCACTAGCTGCTCCTTAGAAACCCTATGGGGCAGTTCTACTCTGTCATATAAGGTCACTATGAGTTGGAATCAATTCATCGGCAACCAGTTTAACGGGGGTTCAGTGGAGAACCAGAAACAGGAAAAAAAACATATTTTCTCTTATTTTAGAATTACATTTGTAAAAATCAATTTATTCTGTGAGTGTCAGTGTGTGTATCTGAGACTGCATGTTAGCAATTATACTGAGTTAGAGTAAATGTCACACTATTTTTCAGTATAGTGATTATTTCAGTCCAGTATAAAACCTTCCTGAGATCCCCACCCTAGGACACTATAAACAGTCATTTAAACCTAAGAGTCTCTATCTCCGATAACTTCAGAAATTCTTAGACAAAAAAAATTGTTCCATTCAACCCACATAACCCCATTTGCTTTTGTCAAACTTTATACAAAATCATGGATGCATTTCTCAGTTTTAAAAAATAACTAAATTATCAATTCACAAAAGACACCTGTGTGTAGCCTATTATTTTACTACAAACAAGTCATTGTTCACAAATATATTTGAGTTTGTATCAACAAAATATGACACACAAAAGGGGTAAAATTTCCCATTTATAAAAAGTATCTGGATGACATAAATTTGTATTAATAACTGTATTAAAAATATTACAGGTAGCAAAGCTATATAAAAGCAATTAAACAAATGACCTTATCTAATAACATCAAATTATGTTATTCTTGTATTAAATTACTACTTCACAACAGCAAAATAACAGATATAATTATTATTTATTCCTAAATTATTTAACATTTTTATGAATAAAAGATTGGGAAGAAAATTAAGGAATGAGGAAAACTTAACAAATCCAGAAGTCTGCATGCTAAACAACTGACAAGGAAAAAAAAAAAAAATTTTGAAGCCAAAGTTGCTAAACAAAATGCATGTAATGTCATTCCTTGAGTCTGGACCACTGTCGGGAAAGAAAATTCATTAGGAATTGACTTTGATGGCCTTTCAACCTTCAGATTAATTCATCATTTTCCTGAGACACATCAATTACCACCCTGTCACATTAACTTTCTGAAAGTGACCCATTATGTGACCAGAATGAATGGATTCAATCCCCAGAGTGATTTAAGAAAACAAGCTTCCAAAATATTTCACGAAGGGCATGTTGACTAGTTCATGGGGCTTTACCCAATAGAATACAGACAGCTTTTTTCAGTAAATTCTCATTTGAAAAAGCATGATGGAAAATGTGTATATTGCATATCAATAGCAGAGGGATTAAGATTTTACAAACACAAGAATCTGTGCCATACACTGAATTAAACAAATTGTCAGTTACAGGATAAATATCATTAAAAAAATAAATGGTTGGAAATGGACATTCTACCTTTCTCAATTACAGAAAAATCAAGACTTATTTCGATAAATATTAGGATATGTGCGTTTGTTCCTTGTTTGGTTCATGTATCTTCTCACTTTGTGGTGGACACAAACTCCACTTTTCTTTTCCTCTCATTTATCTTATCTTATTGTCTGTCCTCCAGAAAGTTCACAGAAGTGAACAAAGGGAGGACAGGATAAGAATATAGAAAGGGCTTAGAATTAGTGAAGTACTTACAGTTCTTATTTTCACCAACCACTGGGGATAATGACATTTCTTAATCTCAAGATTACCTTTCTACTTGAAACTGCCTTCTCTCCTTGCCCCTCCTACATAAGTTCCCACCTGTTATATGTTAACCTTAGAAATTTGTTTATATTCATTTCTTGAGTCTCTAGCTTTCCCTCTCTTAACACATATCCATGGAAAACTCATTCCCCCTTACCTTAATTCCCTGGTAATACGATTCATATGATTCCTATGGAATTCCTGGGTAGTGCAAATGGTAATGTGCTTGGCTGTTAACCAAAAGATTGGAGGATTGAGCCACCCAGAGGTACCTTGGAAGAAAGGCCTAGAGATCTAATTCCAAAAAATCAGTTACTGAAAACCTTATGGGGCACAACTCTACTCGGACACACACGGGGCCACAATGAGGCAGAACTGACTCAAAGGTAACTGTGTGTGTGTGTGTGTGTGTGTGTGTGTGTATAAATCATAATAAAATAGTGGTTTCTTTCTGTACCCAAGTGTGACATGTACAATCCATTTTTGATTCCACTAGAAGTTTGAACACACTTCAATTTTTCACTTTCCTTGACCTTGTGAATGAAAAATAAGAACAGTTTGTAACAAATATTTCAGGTAATTGAATTCAAATTTAATAAATGAAATAAAAATATATACAAAATTTATTAAATTTTAACTTGTGTATTCATAATTGTAGGTGAATTTTTTTTTAATGTTGGCTGCAAATATAAAGACTAATGATCAAGCATCACTGGTGTATAATTTACTATTGGCTGTGGATTCAGAGTTTCAAATGTAGCTCCATTGTTCTCTTCTTTAAAACACACTTTCATTTAGTTATATATTTTACAAACCTAGTTCTCAAACATATTTACCATCACTTAACATACAGGATTCCTTCTGAGAAGAACACTCAATACTGCCACAGAAGATCCGTTTTCTGATACCAGCTGTTTTGCCAGTTATGCTGATTCACAGAACCATGAAACAACCAACCAAAAGACCCACAAGTGGAGGTTGTTCTAGAAAGTCTATGATAGTGGTTGATAGTTTTAAAATAACTTGTTACTACTAGAATACCAATTTTCCAAAGTATCCATTAAAGTTCAGGGGTATTGCTGTTCATTTGTTTTTTAAGTTGTAAAAGATTGATGCACACATATCCTTAGATATAGTATATAAAAGCAACTTTCAGATGGAGATTCATGTGATGAGATCACTCATGTGAAGATCAGTCTTTGTCTTTGAATTAATAGAGCAATTTATATTGAAAGACATTTTCTTTAAAAATGTATCCCCTATGTCACTGAAGTCCAAAAAGCATATGAAAAACTGTGTCAAAAGTCCTCCCTTCTTGTATAAGTTGAGATTTAATAATTTTATTGAAAAATAATATTATTTAAATTCAAGATATTAATGGCATCCATTGATATGAGAGTTTTTGTAAGTAGCAGAGAGTGATCACAAATATTTGCTAAAACAGTCAAACGTAAATGTCATGTGGTAAAATCTTACATCTCTTTTAGAGGTTGATAATTTGTGTCGTGTTTAGAGTTGTGTCTCTTATATGGCAGCAGCTATCCCCATTGCCTCACTCACGTAGGGTACCAATATTTTTAACTTAATTCTTATTGAAATGTTTAATGATGTTAAAGCTACAATCAGGTTTGGAGTTATGATAAAATCTACACTGTTCCTTGGACTTTGGCATCTTCTGTACGCCAACTTAGATTCAGTTGGCACTTGGGGACATCTGAATCCTGATATTTTCAGCATTTATGAGGGTCTTTACGGAACCAAGGATTTTAACCTGAAGCTGCTCAATGATAAGTAATTATTCTGGTTCAAGTTAGAGATTCCTGAATCTCAGTGAAGAGGGTAAACATAACCAACACCTCACCCCTCATCAAAATAACACACACTCAAGGAATCTTAATCTTCTGATGTGTGAGGATACCTGTAGATTTTGTCAGACCTTCCAGAATCCTCCTAGTTTCCAAGTTGTACCTAGTACCAGGCCAAGGAGCTACACTGGTCCCAAAGATCCCAGGTCTGGACCTGATGTGTCCTGTTGATGGGACACTCCAGTTGGCACTTATGTCAGCCCCAAACAGGCCCAATAAGCCCTCAAATTTTCCGACTTACATACTGTATGTTATGACATTTTCATGTAACTAAAAAGGAGTCAAATTAAATAGAATGAGTTATGTTTTCATCCGTATTCCCATTCTACTTTATTCTCAGAAATTATCACAATGAACTATTGATAATATTTTACACGTCTGTCTCCCTATATAGACTCTAAGACCATGATGGTCAGGGAGAGTGATTCATTAACACTCATATCCTGAGCATCTGGAACAGTGACTGACACAGAGGTAATATAAGCAAATGTCCTGTTCCAGTGAATCAAATGGAAATAGCTATTTGGATAAACAGTGTTCCATAATTAGAGATAATTCTATGCTTCCACAAGTAGAAATCTACAAAAAATTCCCTACAAATTTATCAAGTATATATATGTCAGGATGAAATACAACACAATAGATGGTTTATGAATCTATAAAATAGAAAATTATAATCAATGACTATAACTTTTAATTTTAGATATCTGTATGATCAAATCATGAAACATTAATGTGATTTAATCTTATGTTTGCAATAAATCCCTAGAATCACAAAAGTAATGAAAAGTGGTATGGAATTATATTTTTCTCATCATTTAGTTTTTAGAACTCAAAGGAGTATGAACTACTTCTAAAACTAAAAAAATTAACTTATCAAGCTAACTTGTCACAACAGTTAATGGAATTGAATGAAAAAACATTTTGCATTAAGATGCTATTGATAACTTTACTAGAAAAAAAAAGAAACAAGACGTATATAGACACTAAAATATACCCATTATAACTATAAAACTGTCATGAATAGTAATTTGAAAATCTGAAACCTATTTATCAAAAAAATTCAATCCATAACAGTAACATGTTTACTGCCTTGACGATAAAACAATTCCAAAACAACCTACATTTCCCAAAGTTAAATTCTGAATTTAATTCTGGTTTTAACATTTATGGTGCAGCCTATAAAACCTGTTTGTAAAATAATGCATTTAATTAACTCAAAAATAATTGTTCTGAGACTAACTAAAAATAAACTGGAGAACAGTAAGCTTTGGCTAAATTTCAATGTTTATGAAGATATTTACCACAGCTACATCACAAGTGCTTATTGCGTAATTGCTCAAGTTAATTAAGAAATATACTTAATGAAAGTAAGATTCATTTCTTGGAAAACACTGAGACAAAACTGTAACAAGGAACCAAAAGCACAAAGGTCTGTCCTATACTTCATTTTTTAATTCCTTCCCACAAAATTTTGAAACTGTCAGATTTGTCATAATCTAACACTTATAGCCAAAATTTGTCAAATTCTGTTTTCAGATGCACGAACAACATTATTTTATATCACAATGGGGAAAAATAATGAGCTCTCAGATACCAGGCAGCAAAAAAGGACATATTCAGATTTGGAAGAGTATAAAAGTTAAGGTAGCTCAGCAGCAGCCCGGGCATCAGGAAGAGAACATAGAACTAAACAACATGTGCTTACATGGGGAACCCATACCTTGGATTTCTCCTGCAGTTCAATTTCTGATGTATTGAAATCAGGACCTTGACAGTTTGCACTTAATTTATTTCTCCTGTCCAACAGATCTTCCAGTTCTCTCACCTGGACCTTTAGCCTTTTATTTTCTCTCTCCAGTCTTTGTTTTTCTGTTTCAAGTATTTCCCTCTGGTCCCACTCCAAGGTATTTTCAGCATGCAATCTCTCTGGCTAAACAAAGAAAACACAAAAAAGCAGTATGTAGCATTCGTAGTTGCCAAAGCCAAGGCACCCAGCAAACAGACTCTCAACAGGAAAGGTTTTACACAATATCCCTCATGAACATTGATGCAAAAATCCTCAACAAAATTCTAGCCCACAGAATTCAGCAAATTATCAAAAAATAATTCACCACGATCAAGTGGGATTTATACCAACTATGCAGGGATGGTTCAACATTAGAAAAACAATCAATGTAATCCATCACATAAATAAAACAAAAGACAAGAACCACATGATCTTATCAATT
>NW_004444182.1:20409-21483 GCF_000243295.1 Trichechus manatus latirostris
GCTGGAGAGGTTGTGGAGAGACTGGAACACTTATACACTGTTGGTGGGAATGTAAAATGGTACAACCACTTTGGAAATCGATTTCGTGCTTCCTTAAAAAGCTAGAAATAGAAGTACCATACGATCCAGCTATCCTGCTCCTTGGAATATATCCAAGAGAAATAAGAGCCATCACACGAATAGATACATGCACACCCATGTTCATTGCAGCACTGTTCACAATAGCAAAAAGATGGAAACAACCCAGATGCCCATCAACAGACGAATGGACTAACAAATTATGGTATATCCACACAACAGAATACTACGCAATGATAAAGAACAACAATGAAGCAGTGAAGCATAACATAGAGGAAGCTGCAGGGCATTATGCTGAGTGAATTTAGTCAGCCATAGAAGGACAAATATCGTATAACACCACTATTATGAGAACTCAAAAAAAGGTTTAAACACAGAAGAAAACATTCTTTGATGGTTACAAGGGTGGAGAGAGAGGGTGAGGGTTATTTACTAACTAGATAGTAGATAAGAATTATCTTAGGTAAAGGGAAGGACAGCACACACTATATGCGAAGTCAGCACAAGTGAACTAAACCAAAGCTAAAAAGTTTCCTGAATACAATCAAACACTTTGAGGAACAGATAGCAGGGGTAGGGGTCTGGGGACCATGCTTTCAGGGGACAACTAGGTCAACTGGCATAACAAAGCTGAGTAAGAAAATGTTCTGTATCCTACTTCGGTGAGTGGCGTCTGGGGTCTTAAAAGCTTGCAAGTGACCATCTAAGATGCATCAAATGGTCCCAACCACCTGGAGTAAAGGAGAATGAAGAACACCAAAGACAAAAGGAAAGTATTAGCCTGAGAGACAAAAAGGGCCACGTAAACCAGAGACTTCATCAGCCTGAGACCACAACAACTAGATGGTGACCAGCTACCACCAATGACCACACTGACAGGGAACACAACAGAGAGTCCCGGATGCAGCAGGAGAAAGGTGGGGTGCAGAACTCAAATTCTAGTAAGAAGACCAGACTTAATGGTCTGACTGAGACTGGAGGAACCCTGGAAAGCAT
>NW_004444182.1:22856-24182 GCF_000243295.1 Trichechus manatus latirostris
CTCACCTACCCACATCAGGGGCCCGAGGACTGATGGCTCCACCAATACCACCTAGCCACCCATGACAGGGGTCCAAGAATAAGTGATGCCTTCCAGTCCTTAAAGCCAACAGCATTGGGTGCCCACAGTCTGGTTGCAAAACCCACCTACCTACTCACTCTAGGGAACAGGGACATGCTTTCCTCTCAGACACTCAGGGGCAGTGGTCAGCCCACTGCTTTGCTCAGCACATGACCACCTACTACAGCCAGATACCTAAGCCTGCTCCAATCACCCCTGCCAGTCTAGGACTGTAGGTGAGATCCTGCACCACACATTTGGTGACCAATTACCTGGATACCTGAGCTGAATCCATACAAGAAAAGTAAAAAGAGTCCTGGGCTCACACACTAGTAACAGTTCTAACCACCTGGTGACAGGATGTGAGAACTTCAAATGTGCCAATAATCAAACTAGCTCGCAAGAGCAGCCTATTTAGGCATATCAAAACAAAACAAAACGAGAAGCTAGGACACAGTAAGCAAACATAAAATTAAATATGATAACTTATTTATGGCTCAGAGACAATGGTCAATATCAAATCACATAAATAGGCAGACCACGATGGCTTCAGCAAGCACCCAAAACAAAGGATCAAGAAACCTTCACTTCTTAGAATTACCAGAGGCATAATTCAAAAGAATAACATACAGAGCTCTTCAAGAGATCAGGAAGGAGATCATGCAAAATGGAGAACAAGCCAAGGAACACAAAGATAAAGAAACAGAGGAAATTAAGAAGGTTATACAAGAGCATAATGACAAATTTAACAGGCTACAAGAATCCACAAAGAGACAGCAAACAGAAATCCAAAAGATTAACAATAAAATTTCAGAATTAGGCAACTCAATAGAAAGTCATAGCAGAATTGAGGCAATGGAAGTCAGAATTAGTGAGAATGGAGATAAAGCACTAGACACCAGTTTATTTGAAGAAAAATATGATAAAAGAATTTTACAACATGAAGAAACCCTAAGAATTATGTGGGACTCTTATTAAGAGGAATAACCTATGAGTGATTGGAGTACCAGAACGAGGGTGGGGGGATGGGGGGACAGAAAATACAGACAGAATTGTTGAAGATTTGTTGGCAGAAAACTTCCCTGATATTGTGAAAGATGAGAAGACATCTATCCAAGATGCTTATTGAACCCTACACAAGGTAGATCCCAAAAGAAAGTCACCAAGACATATTATAATCAAACTTTCCAAAATCAAAGACAAAGAGAGAATTTTAAGAGCGGCTAGGGATACACAAAAAGTCATCTACAAAGGAGAGTCAATAAG
>NW_004444182.1:24917-31024 GCF_000243295.1 Trichechus manatus latirostris
ATGGTGCCTGGCTACCACCAATGACCGCCCTGACAGGGAACACAACAGAGAGTCACTGATGGATCAGGAGAAAAGTGGGGTGCAAAACTCAAATTATAGTAAAAAGATCAGACTTAATGGTCTGACTGAGACTGGAGGGACCCTGGACAACATGGTCCCTGGACTCTCTGTTAACCCAGAACTAAAACCATTCCCAAAGCCAACTCTTCAGACAAAGACTAGACTAGACTATAAGACATAAAACGATACTCATGAAGAGTGTGCTTCTTAGTTCAAGTAGATACATGAGACTAAATGGGCAGTTCCTGTCCAGAGGTGAGATGAGAAGGCAGAAAGGGACAGGAGCTGGTTGAATGGACACAAGAAATTCGGGGTAGAAAGGAGGAGTGTGCTGTCACAGTATAGGGAGAACAACTAGGGTCACATAACAATGTGCATATAAATTTTTGTATGAGAAACTAACCCGATAAAATTATATGTTAAGGTTAAAAAATGGAATTACCTATTTTTTTAATTGTCAATTTTAAATGGCATGATCAAAAAGTGTTGTATTATATTGTTGCTGTATGCCCTCGAGTTGATTCCAACTCATAGAGACCCTACTGTATAGTACTATACTATTAGGAAGTTTTTTTTCCATGCCATTTTAAATTCTAAAATAAAAACCATCTTAGTCAACGTTAAGAAAAATGTTAGAGTTCACTAATAGCCTAGAAATGAAATTTGATATAAAAATCTAAAAATGGCTTTTTAATATGCATAAAATCCCATCATTATTATAGGAAATGTTCTGTTCCCAAATCTGAGATGCACTAGCTTCTAAAAACAGGAAACCAAAATTGCATTCTTGGCATTAGACCTCATTTATCAATTAAATATAATAAACTTTAATGGATCAAATTTTAGATAATGTGATTTGACATTTGGGGTGCCTGTTTGGAAATATGAGGTGAAAATAGTATTTCACGATGCAGTTTAGTTCATGACATTTCTTTAATTACTCAGATGAATGCTTAAACATTTTGTGTATCATTGCATCACTTATAAGAATGAATATAATAAAGCTACAAGAAAAAGTCAGCAAGTTAGTGATGAAAAATTAATTTTAGGAGAATAAATATATTTTTGGCCAATGACAAATATAATGATATCATGTCATGGCTTTATAAAATTGTAGACATTTAAAAGAAATTACTAAAGTCAAATAGACTGATTTTACACCAGATACCAGATAACAGATAAAATAAGATGTTTAATAAGTTAGAGACTTTGTTAAGGAATAAAGTCTGTATCTTAAAAAATAAATTTAAAAAGGACTGACTTCAAAAGTAGTTAACAACAAAGATTAAATAATGGAAACTGATCTTTTCTTATCTGCTGTTTTTATGGACATACCAATTAACTGATAAAAGTATATACGTTACAAACATAAAAAATCAAAGCTCCTACACAAAAGTTGGAATATCATAAAAATTATAAGGAATTTTATTTTAGTTTTCATTTTGCTAAATTATCCCTTACCAGATTCTTTTCCATAAATTGTATGAAAATCCATTACCTTAAAAGTCATTCAACTGAATGCAAGTTAAAGCATTGAAACAAAAACAAGGTACTATCTTAAATTTGGAAAAAAGAAGGCTGCCAATAGAGTATTTGTGATGTTTCCAGTTATATGAAGTTCTAGAATGTGCAAAATTAATCTATGGGACCTCTGGTTTAGGGAATTGACTGGGAGGGGGCATGAGTAAACTTGGGAACTTGTCAGGGTGATGGAAATGTTCCATATCTTGATAGGAGTGTGCATTATATAGGTGCTTGCATTTTCCAAGACTCATCAACCAGTATCCTTATAAATTTATGCAGTAAACTGAATGTAAATTATATCTTAATAAAAAAAGTTAAACAATAAATATTTAATTCTAAATTCAAATTAGAAGTAGGCTTGTGGGTGCACGTATTTCTAGCTCTGTCACCTAAAAGGCATGGAAGCAATCACACTGCACCAGGGAAATGAGCATGCCTAACACTCAGATTGTAAGGAGCCCTGGTGGCACAGTGGTAAAGCATTTGGCTGCTAACCAAACGGTCAGTGGTTTGAACCCACCAGTAACTCTATGAGAGACAGATGTGGCAGTCTAATTCCATGAAGATGGGGTGGTTCTACTCTGTTCTGTAGGGTTGTTCTATGAATCAGAATAGAATCAATGGCAAGGGATTTTTTTTTTTTTTTTTGAACACTCAGATCTTTCCAATAAGAAAAAACAAGCTCTTTGCAGCAATGCTTGATTCCAGACCAGAAGCAAGAAAAGTACTTGGCAATACCAGAACACAGTGGTGCCTGAAAACATGCTTTTCCTCCATACACTATGCATATGTAAGGATTTTGAGGTGTTTCAACATTTTTATTTACTTGGTAATATTTAAATTTTAAGATATTTGACAAAAATATTGTTTTGATAGCAATGTTGAAGGTGCGCTTAAGTGCAGCTTTACATTTGTACTTTAAGTTTTCTTTACTGGAAGATGAAAAATATTTTTCAAAGGTGAGTCAGTTAAAAAGGTTCAATTACTCAGATATGTCAGTGAGCCAAAGTCTAACATGAACACTTGTCCAAATTCAAAAACAAACGTCAATGCCTATGGATCGGTTACATAAGAATCTTCAACTCACCTGACCTTTTTACTGAAGAATTCTTAGACATTTATGGTAGAGGAAAAAATCTCCCACAAGATTTTATAAAGGTCAAAGTATAGACTTGAGTAGTATTTGAATTTAGTTTCCAATAAATTTTTATGAACAGAATTCAAAATCATTCGCAAAAAAATTTTAACTGACTCTCATCTAACAGGCCAATATCCTTTGAGTTCTCTGATGCACCTGTTTTCACCTCAACTCTCCACCTCACTGCTCCACCTCACCACCTCCATGAAGAATAAACAGATTGGAGAAGGAAGGACATCTTTCCTTCTCTCTCGCCAGCACAACAGTCACAGTATCAAGTAAAGGACGGGTTAGGAAAGACAAGGATTTCCACTAAACTTGGATTAATGGATATGGTCCACATGAGGGGAAATCTGAGTGGAGGCCAAGGTGTTTGACTCCACAAAGAAGAGGAAATATAGAACAAATATAGAAAAGTTTAAAGAAATCCAGAGGCTAAAAAAAAACAGTGGTCAGGAATATGGGATAACCTTATAGGAATAACTGGGGGAAAAAAATGTAACAGAGACTTGAAACTTGAATGTCAGGAAAACTGCCAGCTTCTGGCAAATGTTTTCTTACACAGGCATACCACGTTTTATTGTGCTTTGCAGATATTGCATTTTTTGCAAATTGAAAGTTTCTCGCAACCCTGTGTCAAGCAAGTCCATCGGTGCCATTTTTCCAATAGCACGTGTTCACTTCATGTCTCTGTGTCACATTTTGGTAATTCTTGCAATTCAAATTTTTCATTATTTTTATATCTGTTACAGTGATCTGTGATCAGTGATCTTTGATGTTACAACTGTAATTGTTTTGGGGAAACATGAACTGCACCCATATAAGATGACAAACTTAATTGATAAATGTTGTGTGTGTTCTGACTGCTCCACTGATCGGCCGTTCCTCCGTCTCTCTCCCTCTCCTCCAGCCTCCCTACTACCAGAGACACAATAATATTGAAATTAGGCCAATTAATAACCCTAAAATAACTTCTAAGTGTTCAAGTAAAAGGAAGAGTTGCACGTCTCTCACTTTAAATCAAAAGCTAGAAATGATTAAGCTTAGTGAGGAAGGCATAAAAGCCAGGATAGGCCAAAAGCTAGACCTCTTAGGCCAAATAGCTACCCAAGTTATGAATGCAAAGGAAAAGCTCTTGAAGGAAATTTAAAGTGCTACTTCAGCGAACACACGAATGATAAGAAAGCTAAATAGCCTTACTGCTGATATGGAGAAAGTTTTAATGGTCTGGACAGAAGATCAAATCAGCCACAATATTCCTGTAAGCCAAAGCCTAATACAGAGCAAGGCCCTAACTCTTTAATTTTGTGAAGGCTAAGAGAGGTGAGGAAGCTGCAGAAGAAAAAATTGAAGCTAGCAGATGCTGGTTCATAAGGTTTAAGGAAAGCAGCTGTCTCCATAACATAAAAGTGTAAGATGAAGCAGCAAGTACGGATATAGAAGCTGCAGCAAGTTATCCAGAAGATCTAGCTAAGATAATTAATGAAGGTGGCTACACTAAACAACAGATTTTCAGCATAGATGAAACAGCTTTATATTGGAAGAAGATGCCATCTAGGACTTTCATAGCTAGAGGGGAGAAGTCAATTTGTGGCTTTAAAGCTTCAAAGGACAGGCTGACTCTATTGCTCTGGGCTAATGCAGCTGGTGACTTAGGTTGAAGCCAATGGTCATTTACCATTCTGAAAATCCTAGGGCCCGTAAGAATTATGCTAAATCTACTCTGTCTGTGTTCTACAAATAGAATAACAAAGTCTAGATGACAGCACATTTGTTTACAACATGGTTTACTGAAGATTTTAAGCCCACTGTTGAGACATATGCTCAGAAAAAAAGATTCCTTTCAAAATATTAGTGCTCATTGACAATGCATCTGGTCACCCAAGAACTCTGATGGAGTTGTACAAGGAGATTAATGTTGTTTTCATGCCTGCTAACACAACATCTATTCAGCAGCCCATGGATCAAGGAGTAATTCTGACTTTCAAGTCTTATTAGTTAGGAAATACATTTCCTAAGGCTATAGCTGGCATAGATAGTGATTCCTCTGATAGATCTGAGCAAAGACAATTGAAAACCTTCTGGAAAGGATTCACCGTTCTAGGTGCCATTAAATACATTTGTGACTCATGGGAGGAGGTCAAAATATCAACATTAACACGAGTTTTGAAGAAGTTGACTTTGAGAAGTTCAAGACTTCAGTGGAGGAAGTAACTTCAGATGTGGTGGAAACAGCAAGATAACTAGAATTAGAAGTGGAGCCTGAAGATGTGACTGAATTGTTGCAATTCGTGACAAAACTAATGGATGAGGAGTTGCTTTTTATGGATGAGCAAAGGAAGTGGTTTCTGGAAATGGAATCTACTCCTGGTGAAGATGCTGTAAACATAATTGAAATGACAACAGAGGATTTAGAATATTATATAAACTTAGTTGATAAAGCTGTGGCAGGGTTTGAGAGGATTGACACCAATTTTGAAAGAACTTCTACTGTGGATAAAATGCTATCAAACAGCATCGTACGCTACAGAGGAATCCTTTGTGAAAGGAAGAGTCAATCTGTGTGGCAAATTTCATTGTTGTCTCATTTTAAAAATTGCCACAGCCACCCCAACCTTCAGCAACCACCATTCTGATCAGTCAGCAACCATAACCATCGAGGCAAGATCCTCCACCAGCAAAACTGTATGACTCGCTGAAGGCTCAGACGATGGTTAGCAATTTTTAGCAATAAAATATTTTTTAACTAAGGTATGTACATTATCTTTTTAGACAGAATGCTATTGCACACTTAATAGACTACCAAAAAAAAAAACGAAACCCACTGCCGTCAAGTCAATTATGACTGATAGCAACTCTACGGGACAGAGTAGAACTGCCCTACAGGGCTTCCAAGGAGCGGCTGCTGGATTCAAACTGCCAACCTTTTGGTTAGCAGCCAAATGCTTAACCACTGTGCCACCAGGGATCCATTAATAGACTACAGTATAGCATAAACATAACATTTATATGCACTGGGAAACCAAAAAATTTGTGTGACTCGCTTTATTGTGATATTCACTTTACTGTGATGGTCTGGAACTGAACTCGCAATATCTCCGAAGTATGCTTGTGTATATTTTTGGCACAATAAAACAAAAAAAAAAAAGAGTATAGAGTCATTTTGTAGGAGTCCATGTGAAAAGAGTGAATATCAAACTAGCTAAAAGGTATAAACATCTGCATCAATAAGCAGGATAGTTAATGAAGCTACCGTGATGGTTAAGATTGTGTGTCAACTTGGCTGGGCCATGATTCTCCATGTTTTAATGTAATCACTCCCATGATTGAATATACTGTGAGTAGCCAATCAGATGAAAGGGAGTCTCCTTGGGGGTGTGGCCCT
>NW_004444182.1:31356-33238 GCF_000243295.1 Trichechus manatus latirostris
ACACTTTACTGGTTTTGCTTCTCTAGAGAACCCAGCCTAAGACATTTGGTGCCAGGAGTGGTTCTAGAGAAACAAAATTGTAAGGATGAGTTTTCTAAATTGGTTCTCAAGTCTAGTTAGTCATAAAGACATTGATGACTCTGCTTCCAGCAGTAAAGAGGTCACTGCTAGTCCATGAAGCGAGGACATGATACAAATACTCAAAATATCACCACTGGTAGATCAGGTATTGGTGAAAGGTGAGGCTCAGGGTCAACACGTGTGATATCTTTCTACAGCTTTGTCAGAATGACAAGTATAAGGAAGCTGGTTGGTTTGTCCTACTTTCGCTAGACAAACTGATGAAGGAAAGAGAAGCACTCAGGGCTTCAGAGTAAAGCCTCAAGCGCCACATACATGACCTCAAGACTTCCACTTGTGCTTTGAATGAAAGCCTCATTTCTTGTAGTAACAGAACCGAAATTGCTGAAAACCAAACCCAGAGTCTTACCATAAGAGTGTCTGAATTACAACGCCAGCTCAATTGCAAACCTCAAGAGGTGTCTGAAGTTAAAGTAAGGGCATTGATGGGGAAGAAATAGGATCCTGAGACTTGGGATGGGAACATATGGGCAGATAATCAGGAACCACTGAGCCTGTAAATTCCGTTGAATCACTCCTGCCAACAGAACCAGTTCCATCTGAAGATTACTTCATGTTTGTCTGCTAAACCACCCTGACCAGAAAAACCATTAGCCCCTCCACTCCCATCTGAGGAGACCAGCCCTAGCCCAGCTGCATCTAAAGAGCACTTGCCTGAGTCATTGCCTGGAGCATCGCCTGAGGCAGATGCTTTACAAGACAATGCTGAATGTTCTCAAAACAATTCCACACTACCGATTCTGGCTTCTAGACCTATAACTAGGCTTAAGTCCCAGCAAGCCCCAAAAGGTGAAGTACAGAGTGTGACCCAGGAGGAGGTATGCTACACTCCAAAAGAACTACTTGAGTTTTCTAATATGTACAAACAGAAACCTGAGGAATATGTGTGCAAATGGCTATTAAGGGTGTGGGATAATGGTGCAAGGAACATAAAGATGGATCAGTCTGAGTTTACTGATATGGGTCCACAGACTGTTCCTTCAATGTTTCAGCTAGAGAAGTTAGGAAAGGATCTAACAGTTTATTTGGTTGGGTTGCTGAACCATGGATTATGAGATGACCGACAACAAATCAAGTTGAAGTACCAGACCTGCCTTCGTATACTGTAGAAGAAGGTATCCAAAGGCTTAGGGAAATTGGCATGCTAGAGTGGATTTATCAAGTCAGACCCACAGACCCACACATGGAGTGTCCAGAGGACACACCTTTTACCACAACTGTGAGGAACGAATTTGTGAAGGGAGCTCCAGGATCCTTGAAGACTGCTGTGATTGCTATTTTAGGTAAGCCAGATTTGACAGTGGGAACTGCCCTAACTGAATTAAGATACCTAACTACAATGGGGCTGATTGGACCCCGTGCTAGTAGGAACCAAGTGGCTGCACTCAATCGACAAAGACAGGGGGTGCATGGTTACAGTAATAGACAGAAGAGTCAAAGCAGTAATCAGAATAGTCTGACTCGTATGGACTTATGGCGTTGGCTACTTAGTCATGGTGTCCATAGGAGTGAAACAGATAAAAAATCTACTAAATATTTACTTGATCTATACAAACGGATGAATTCTAGGTCAGGCGAACAGCAGTCGAACTCGAATTGCCAGAATAGAGAGTCATGGTCCCTCAATCAATTCCCAGATTTGAGTGAGTTTAAAGACCCACAACCCCTTGAATGAAGGGGAGCTGCGTCCCCTTGAGGAAGGACTCCAATACACTGCCAAAAATTTTTACTGTTAATCTTT
>NW_004444182.1:33338-51295 GCF_000243295.1 Trichechus manatus latirostris
TTTTCAATACTCATTGTAAATAAATACATATGAGTGATATATCTTACATTTCCATTTTATATGAAAATTTTTCCTGGTCACTTCCATGTACACTTGCCTATCACTGCTATTAATGAAGAAAGCAATTCCTTATTTATAGTTAATTACCAGTTCTAATGTTTCCCTCAATAAAGTGAATAAAAATAATTCATTTCCAAAAAAATAGGTGATTCTTTAATGAAAATTTAATGTCTGTATATGATTTCTAGAATCCTTGCACTTTTTTTTAATATGAAGACATATCATCTCCTAGACCATGGCTGAACATAAAATATGGCATTATGATTTGTACTCCATATTGTTTTGTTAATGGTAATTGTTAATATTTATTAGCAATTTATATCCAATGGGATATGCACTATTCTAAGTGATTTCCCTTCATTATTTCATTTACTCCTCCCCAAAACTTATAGAACAGGTACTATTATTCATGTTTTCAGATTAGAAACAAGCAGAAAAAAGTACCCATTGATTGGCTAACTTAATACCATGATTAAAGTCAGGATCCTAAACAAAATACTGGAAAATCCATAAATATGTAAGTTTACTATACAATATATTCTTTACGAAATATATTGTGAGCTGAAAAATAAAGTCAATTATGTCAATGCAAATTTGGTGAATAAATACTATAATATTAAAATATATGATGTACTTGGAATTTTTTCTTAAAGCAGCAGACCAATTTATAGACTTCACTCTCCCCATTTTTATTCTCTTTATTAATAACAGAGTAACTTAGTATTAGAAAAGTGTTTGTTAAAAGTAGCATACTAATCCATGACATGCACATGGGAATAACATATCCTGAAATTAGTTTAGAAATACATTTCAACTATCATAAAAATATCCATAGCCTTAGAAACATTTTCTAATTTTTCTTCAAAAATTCATCTAGAAGATCTAATTTAAAAAGAAAACATTATGTATCAAACCAAAAAAAAAAATTCAAGGCAATCTATAATAGTGAAGGGATGAAGATTGACTGATAACAGTAAATAAAGTTGATGGGATTTGATCCATTTTTAAAACAATAGTTGAAGAAGTTCCAGGAGATATTGAAATTCTATCCATACGTGGAAACGTAGCATAGTGGTTAAAGCACAGATATGGGAAACATCTGTAGCCTGGTTTCAAATCCCAGCTTCACATGTACTAGATTTGTGGCATTTGAAAAGTTCCCAAACACTTTCGCTTCAGTTTCCTGGTAAAATAACTTAAAACTTATACACACAATTTTTAACCCTGGTGGCGTAGTGGTTAGGAGCTACAGCTGCTAACCAAAAGGTCAGCAGTTCGAATCCACCAGCTGCTCCTTTGGAAACCCTATGGGGCAGTTCTACTCTGTCCTATAGGGTCGCTATGAGTCAGAATTGACTTGACAGCAATGAGTTTGGTTTGGTTTGGCTTGGTTTTCTGATAGAGTATGTTTGTTATTAATGACTGACAAACGATGTATTGCATTGAGCAAATCTGCTGCAAAAGATCCCTTTAAAGCATTAAAAAGCAAAGATGTCACTCTGAAAACTAAGGTGCCCCTGACCTTGGTATTTTCAATTACCTCATATGCATGCGAAGGCTGAACAATGAATAAGGAAGACTGAAAAAGAATTGATGTATTTGAATTATGGTGTTGGCAAAGAATACTGAATATATCATGGACTGCCAGAAGAACAAAAACATCGTCTTGGAAGAAGTACAGCCAGAAAGCTCCTTAGAAGCGAGCATGGTAAGACTTCAACTCATGTACTTTAGACGTGTTATCAGGAGGGACCAGTCCCTGGAGAAGGACATCTTGCTTGGTAAAACAGAGGGTCAGTGAATAGGAGGAAGACCCTCAACAAGACAGGCTGACACAGTGGCTGAAACAATGGGCTCAAACATAGCAGCTGTTGTGAAGATGGCACAGGACTGGGCAACATTTTCTTCTGTTATACGTGGAGCTGCTATCAGTCAGAATCAACTCGAGGGCACATAACAATGATTTACTGGGTTTCTACTCTATTTCCAACCAAAAAGGCTAAAAGATCATCTGCTTTAGGGTACCTGGAATCTAGTTAGTTCTTACCAGCTACCTAAGATGCGATCTGCATTAAATTTATTCTTGCAGGAATGATGAGAAAAGGTGAATAATAGAAATGGAAAGGCAGGGAAAGGAAAGGAAAGAGTTTACTCCGAATTGTCTTCAAATCACTTACTCCTTATTAGGTATTCAGAGTTTCAATTTATGTTCAATGAGCCAAGTTATTTTGACCTCATTTATGTACAACTCTTCTGTTGATGGAATGAGATTTCTTGGTCATCAACTTAAACATTAGGCAGCCTTAAACTACTGAACTCTGCTATGTGTCACAGAACCTTCCAGATGTCAACTTTCTTATCTGTAAAGTCTTGATAACTTGGGTTGGTTGATTTTTTTAGGGTCTTTCTAGCGTTCTCTAACTTATCTTTTTTAAATATAGCTTATTTTTATATAACTTATTTTTAATATAACTTATAACTTATTTTTATAAAGTTATGTACATGCCAATATATATGCTTTTAAATGTCAAATAATTATTACTTCAATAAAAGCAGCATTTGGCTCCAGCCTTTCCCGACTTCTGCTCCCCAGAAACTTTTGACTTTCCTAGTTTTTTTCTTCTATATGCACACGAACACTGCTGTTTCCCATTGTAGATATTATTATTAAAATTCTACAATGGCAGGTTTAGCTATTTTATACTGTCTCCCTCTCTGTCGTACCCAAGTGGTGCAACATTTAAGTGCTCAGCTGCTAACTGAAAAGTTAGCTGTTCAAACCCACCCAGTGGCTCTGCAGGAGGAAGACCTGGCTATCTAGCTCCATAAAGATTACAGCCAAGAAAAGCCTATGGGGCAGGTCTATTCTGTCACATGGGGTCACTATGAGTTGAAAATCGACTTGAGGCACCCAGCAACAACAACATTGACGTGAGGATGTCAATCCTCTCTTTGTCCCCCATACACATATAAATTCTCTCAGCTTCTTAACAGAGAACATAGTTTAAGTATTCTGTCTTAATACTGTAAAAATAAATAAATTTTATTTACAGCTGACCTATGCAGTATACTATAATTGCATTTAATGTATCATATATATTTTTGTGTTTCCTGGAGTTACCATGCAATTCACATTTTCTTTTGCTTAATTTTTCATGTACTTATCACTAATCTGCAACATTCTAATGTAAGTATAAATCTCCTGGAAATACTAACAAACTCAGCAGATAATCTATGAGTATCAATCATATTTAATTTTTTAAATTTATTTAGAAATATCTTTCTATTATTCTTTGGCTGAAATCTGGAATGGCTGTTCTACATGAATGAGGCATTTCTGTCCACTTGGCATCACCTTCATCATAATCCTGGAAACTCTAGTCTTTCTAATTTAGTTCTTCTATTTCCTAACTATACCTTTTTATGTTACTTTATAAAGTAGTAACAGGTTACAACAGATGAGAATATTTTGATATTTTGCATGTCTTCAAATGCATTACTCTATTCTTAATTTTATTGGTAATTGGTTATAAACAGACTTCTAATATGTAAATAATTTTCCCCTAAATTTTGAAAGTCTATTCTCCACTGTTTTCTCACTTCTACAGCTGCTTACTGAGAAGTCTGATACTATTCTGATTTCTGATCATTTCTACCTTTTGCCGTCGAGTCGATTCAGACTCATAGCAACCCTACAGGACAGAGTAGAACTGGCCGATAGGGTTTCCAAGGCTGAAATCTTTACAGAAGCAGACTGCCACTGCCACATCTTTCTCCCAGCAAGCTGCTGGTGACTTCGAGCCACCAACTATTCAGTTACCGGCCAAGCACTTAACCACTGTGTCACCAGGGATCCTTTATGTGTCTATTAATTTCTCCCTAGTTGCTTTTAGTCACTTTGATTTATTCCAGAGTTCTCAAATTTCATGGAAATGGGCTTTGTTCTGCATATTCTGTCTATTATTATGCTAAGTTCATGGAGAGATCTTTCTATCTAGAAACTATCTAGAATTCAAAGGTAAATACTTATATAGTACAGGGAACCTACAAAGCATTCATAAACATTAACAGTAAATACCTAGTGACACTCAATCTGAGAGAAATGTATTTAATATTTATGCACTTTCTATTACTTTTCAATATTTAAAGCAAGGATGCACGGCTTCTCTTCTGCCTTTCTCTTTTGCCCCCTCCCCCACTTTTTAAAAATTTCTATACCTGCTCATCTCCAAATGACAGCCTCCACTTTGCGTAAGGCATACACTTATTGATTGATAATTGAATTGAGAAGAATATTTGTCTTGGTTTTTTAACTGCCTGATTTATTTCTTTAGTAAATGAATTACTGTTGTGGTGATTACTAGAAAGCCTAAGATCAGAGACTTAAGTATGAACTAAAGAGAATTCTTCTCTTTTCCAGGGTACATAAATCCTTGCCAACTATACCGAAGAAAGAAAAAAAAAAGCCTCAGGCTACAAGACTCAAATAATTCTAGAACGTCTGTTTTGAACTCGAACTGTTTTAAACAGATAAATACTGAAAATAAAAATCAATATGGTTCATTACTATTCAAAATAATTGTTCCAACAGCCATCTGTGCTTACTAGGATTAAAAATAAATAGACGCAAAGTTTTAATTATTGAAGATTTATAGAAGTTATCTCATTAACAACGTTCTCCACAGAATAATTTTTAATAATATTTGCATGAAACATTTTGATTACTTCATTAAACACAACAACAACAAAAGATTCAGAGGGCACAGAATTCCTTCAATTAACCCCTGAAAATAGAGTTGTTAAAAAATGGGGCTTATCTTTTTGACTTAAGTGACCAGCCACTAGTTTTCTTGTTATTTTTGTCCCTTAAAACAATGAACCCAACAATCTATATTGGTGGGCACTTATAAAGACTAATTGTTTTGAACATATCACATTCGTATTCCAAGTAAGTATAAACAGCTACGCACTGGCTCCATTTTCATTTTGTATTTTCTTTCAACCTCATAATGTGAGGCTCTCTCTTCTATTTAATATGTGCTTTATCTTTCCCCTTATTTATTTAGTTAATAGCTACTTATTGAACACCTACTATGTGCCAGAAACTACTGTAGAATGAAGCTAAGAACTCCATCTGAATTGACATTCCCTTTTTTAGTCTTTTCATATGATATTTACATTGACTGTGAACATGGGCAAAAAAAGAGAAGTGCAGTTGCTCATTTGGTTTAAGGCATTATGTTACCAGAAGGGCTCTGTTCATGTTTTCTAAGAGAAACATTTTCAGTATGATAATGGGAGAATTCTACAGCAAATGTCTCTAATGTAAAACAGAACAATTCTCTTTACTGGGAATTTGTATCCTTGTTAATCACAACTAGTGTCCAATAGTTCCAGTAAAGTCATTTTTAATTCAAAACATTGAAAGTAAAGATATGTTAATATAAAAATTGTAAATAGCATATTAATATGAATTTGCTGAGTAAGTTCATCCTTCTCCCTATGGAAAGCAGTCAAAAAGATCCTGAAAGAATTGTACAGAACAAACGGCCAGGAAAAGTGCCAAATATATGCGTACGTATCCCAAAGATGACAAGATCTCTAGACATACTAGTGGAGGTCTAAGTAGCCTGAGGGCATTAAGGAAATACTAGATGCTACCACCTGTCAGTTTGTCATACTGTGGTGGCTTGTGTGTTGCTGTGATGCTGGAAGCTATCTATGCCACCGGTATTTCAAATACCAGCAGGGTCACACATGGCAGACAGGTTTCACAGAGCTTTCAGAGTAAGACAGGCTAGAAACAGGCATGGTGATCAACTTCTGAAAATCAGTCAATGAAAACCCTATGGTTCACAATAGAATACTGTCCAATATTGTGCTCGAAGATATGCTTCTATGTTGGCAGATATGCCTCTGTGTGTATAGTCATAATACACAGTGGCTGCAACAATGGACTTGAGCATACCAGTGGTCACAGAATATGCAACATTTTGTTCTGTTGTACATGGGGTCCATCAGTCAGGGCCAACTTGATGACAACTAACATCAAAAGGTGCCTCTGGGGTTGGCACTAAAATGTGCAGGAATTTCTGATGAGGAGAAGTGAGGCTGACCCTAAAATAAACTAACACTTAACTGTTTTAATCACTGTGGTCTCTTCTATTCCCTCACATAAAAATCTTCATTATACTGTCCTCTATTCAACAGAAGACAGTAAGAGAAACCTACTGTTAAAGAAAATAAACCTCAGATTGTAATTAAACCATCAACTTAAGTAACCTAGAAAGATCTTCCAAAGAGCCTGCCACAGTAAAAGCTACCGCTGATGGATTACCCGAGCAGAGGATTTTGAAGTTCTTCATTTTATTCAAAATAAAGAGTTTAATTCAAAACCTATTTTGTAGGAAATTTCTGTAACTCAAGGCACCTAATACTTCCTAGATAATTGATCACAGGTTTTTATCCATTATTAAATTTTATTCTTATCAGATTTCTGTAAATGCAGGACAAGTGACAGTTTTAGGCTTTGAAAATTAAAGCATTTAGACTTACATTTGTGTAAGTGATCAGAATAAAAATCTATCTGTAACAATATGAATCACAGTTTTCCCAGGATGTTATTTTTCTCTAATGCCTTTACTGACATCAAATATTCTTTTATAGATTCTGTTTACTGAGTTTTGTCAATATGAACCCAGTGTGTGCCAGAATGCTTAGATAGAGATCACTAACAGACTTCTCAGTTGACTTGCTTGCAGCCCTCAGTATCATGTTTCAAAATTATATGACCATTTCTGATACATTCATAGTATTCTCAGCCATCTAAATCTCTTTGCTAAAACATGTAAAACCTATAAGAGTTATTGAGACACAGGGATTTTAATCAATTCAATCAACACCTATTATGGCAATATCAGAAAATTTAATTATGATGTCACTGGGTTTCTAATTACACAACACCTTTCCTAGTCAAAGATAATACTTTTAAACTATATCAGTAAGAAAATCTCAGGTATCTCCTCATATAAAATTTCTGACTAGGTCAACCAACTCACGCATGACGCAGACCTACTATGTAGCTCCCATACACTTGAAAACATGTACTTAACATTATGATTTCTGATGAACTCTCTGTCCCTAACTGAAGGCAGCTCTCAGAGGGCAAGTCCATTTCTGCATTGCATACCATTAAAAACTAGGTCCTAACACAATAAGAAGAAGCCCTGGTGGCGCAGTGGTTAAGCACTTGGCTGCTCACCAAAGGGCTGATGTTTCCAGCTGCTCCGTGGGGAAAAGGTGGCAGTCTGCTTCCATAAAGATTTACAGCCTTGGAAACCCTATAGAGCAGTTCTACTCTGTTCTACGGGGTCACTATGCGTTGGAATCAACTGGACAGCAATGGGTTTAGTTTTTTTTTGGTAGTACAGTAGATACTATACACTCAAAAGAGTTTACAGTTGAGAGGTAGAACACATATATACCATTGCCACTTGACTAGGGGGACTCTTTTACTGCTTGGTGAGGATGGGAGTTCTGGCTCCTCATTGGCCTCTGCTGATACGTCCCTGGCTGAGAGGCACAGGAGCATCTTGTCGCTTCTCCCCGTGTGGGCTCCATTAACACCATGGGGAGGTGGCCTTGATACTATGGAGTGGTGGTGCAAGTCTCAACTCTCCACTGGGCCTCCTCCGACATCATCCTAGTGGGAAAAGGGTGTGGGTGGAAGTCCAGGCTCCCTACATGGCTTCCACTGACACCATCGGGAGTAGAGGCCTCATTATTGCCCAAAGGGGAAGAAAGTCCTGGCTCCTACTCAACCTTCTCTGCCAAACCCTCAGCAGTGAGGGCTGGGATCCTCGTTATAGCCTGGTGATGAAGAAGACCAGATCCCCACTCATCCTTTGCTAGCCGGGATGGAGCTGCGGCTGTGATTGGCTGGATTAGAGCAGTTAATGCCTAGAAGTTTATTGGTAATTGGCTGGATCAGAGCAGTTATTGTCTAGAAGTTTCTGTGTTATTATTCTTCCCCCTTCCTAGACCTTTAGCTTGAGCAAGTAGGCTTTGGTCAGGGCTGTTTTTTGTCTGTGCCCAGAGGCATTTCCAGATTGCCAGCTTCTTCACTTCCAAGTCTGTGATATAGAAGGCAAAAAGAAAATCCAGGGAGCTCACTACCTTGTTGTTCCTTGAATCCTGATGTCCTGAATCAGTCAGCCTTCTCTCCAACTTTCAGAGTCTCATGTTTGTTTTAAGGAGCCTTGGTGGTGCAGTGGTTAAGAGCTCAGCTGCTAACCGAAAAGTTGGAATTTTGAACCCACCAGCCACTCCACGGGAGAAAGATGTAGTAGTTTGCTTCTGTGAAGATTACAGCCTTGGAAACCCTACTGGCAGTTCTACTCTGTTCTGTCTTGTCACTATGAGTAACAATCAACTCAATGGCACACAACAATAAATGTTTGCTTTATATGAAAATAAAGTTTAGTGTTCTTGTTGTACTTAGTAGGTTAAGGAGGGGAAAGTATGTGTATTTCATCTTCCCCAAAACCAAGCAGGAATAGGATTTAAATATGCAGAAAAGCAAGAAGAAAGAACAATCCAGCTAAGAAAACAAATTTTGGAACTGAAATGTTGGTGATGTACTCTTGGAATAATACTAGAGAATAATTTTCCCTTGAAAAATGTTTATCTCATACTGTTTGGACTTTAAAAAAGGAGTGTTTCCTGATTATGAGTTTGCTTTTAAGCAGCCAGGCCAACTGTACAAAGAAGTAATGATTTTCTGACTCAAATGCCAGTTGATTTCTATTCTAAATCAAATATTCATTTCCAGTCTGAGGGGTCTGGATCTTAAATCTGCAGAAGAGGTTAAATGTATCTGATACACATATGCATATATGCATATATTGAAACATATTCATTTATTCAGCATCCTCAGAGTTCAGAGACCTCATCTCACTACACGTGTGACAGAAGAGTCAATTATTCAAAGCCCCTTGGGGTCTTTTTGTCAGGGTCTCTATTCTGAATGTCTTTGACTAATTCGATTCCCAAAGTAGGAAAATCATCATCAAACTACTTCTGAAAGAGATTGGACAAATTAAGAAATAACTAGAATTCACTTGTCGAGTAAAAAAAAAAAAAAATGTGATCAGCAAATTGGTAGGTGTTAGCAAAAACCAGTTTAAAAACGTTGCCCACCATATATGAGGATCATCAATGGTTAAAAATTTGTGATGTTTGATATTAAATTATTGTTTTTTTCTACAATTTAAATAATGATGTTAGAAAATCATCATGTTTCCAAAGTTATTGTTTCAGTAAAACCCACATGAGGATAGTCAGACCAGGCAAGCAATGTCAAGTACTGATGGCTGGCAGCATTTGGTGTCTGGTTTCAAAACTTATTACCTCTGTAGGCTTTGGTAAGTTGCCAAATTTGCTTAGCTCTATGAATCTGATGTGCACCTCTGGAAAATAGCAACTAAATTAGAACAAAGGAAAAGGATTACTTCCATAATGTTTGAGGCCTTTGGATAACCTTAAGCAAGGTAAGTTCTATAATGCAAAGTATCATTTAAAGGTGGACAAGAATATATAGATCATAGAAGTGTTTAAATATTCAGTGATATCTTATGTTTGACTAGTCCAGTGCTATCCTTGGCATATATAGGCATACCCTGGACATTGCGGGTTCAGTTCCAGACCACTCCAATAAAGCAAATATTGCAATAAAGCGAGTCACATGAATTTTCTGGTTTCCCAGAGCATATAAGTTATGTTGAAACTAACTGTAGTCTATTGTGTGCAATAGCATTATGTTAAAAAAAAAAGTACATATCTAATATAAAAAATACTTTATTGCTAAAAATTGCTAACCATCATCTGAGACTTCAGCAAGTCGTAATCTTTTTGCTGGTGGAAGGTCTTGCCTTGATGTTGATGGCTGCTGACTGATCAGAACAGTGGTTGCTGAAGGTTGGGGTGACTGTGGCAATTTCTTAAAATAAGACAACAATGACGTTTGCCACACAGATTGACTCTTCCTTTCACAAAAGATTTCTCTGTAGCATGTGATGCTGTTTGATAGCATTTTACTCATGGTACAACTTTCAAAATTGGAGTCAATCCTCTCAAACTCTGCTGCTGCTTTATAAACTAAGTTTATGTAACATTCTAAATCATTTGTTATCATTTCAATGATATTCACAGCATCTTCACCAGGAGCAGATTCCATCTCAAGAAACCGCTTTCTTTGCTCATCCATGAGAAGCAACTCCTCATCTGTTAAAGTTTTACCATAAAATTACAGCAATTTAGTCACATCTTCAGGCTCCACTTCCAATTCTAATTCTCTTGTTATTTCTTTCCATCACATCTGAAGTTACTTCCTCCACTGAAGTCTTGAACCCCTCAAAGTCATCCAAAAGGGTTATAGTCAACTTTTTCCAAATTCCTATTAATTTTGATATTTTGACCTCCTCCCATGAGTCACAAATGTTCTTAATGGCATCTAGAATGGTGAATCCTTTCCATAAGGTTTTCAATTGACTTAGCCCAGACCCATCAGAGGAATCACTATTTACAGCAGCTACAGCCTTATGAAATAAATGTATTTCTTAAATAATAAGAACTGAACGTTGAAATTACTCCTTGATCCATGGGCTGCTGAATGGATGTTGCATTAGCAGGCATGAAAACAACATTAATCTCCTTGTACAATTCTATCAGAGTTCTTGGGTCACCAGATGCATTGTCAATGAGCAATAATACTTCGAAAGAAGTCTTTTTTTCTGAGCAGCAGGTCTCAACAATGGGCTTAAAATCTTTAGGAAACCATGTCGTAAATAAATGTGCTATCATCCAGGCTTTGTTGTTCCATTTATAGAGCACAGGCAGAGTAGATTTAGCATAATTCTTAAGGGCCCTAGGATTTTCGGAATGGTAAATGAGCACTGGCTTCAACTTAATTAAAGTCACCAGTTGCGTTAGCCCCTAACAAGAGAGTCAGCCTGTCCTTTGAAACTCTGGACATAGGCATTGACTTCTCCCCTCTAGCTACGAAAGTCCTAGATGGCATCTTCTTCCAGTATAAAGCTGTTTCATCTGTATTGAACATCTGTTGTTTAGTGTAGCCACCTTCATTAATTATCTTAGCTAGACCTTCTGGATAACTTGCTGCAGCTTCTACATTAGCACTTGCTGCTTCATCTTGCACTTTTATGTGAAGGAGACAGCTTCTTTGCTTAAATCTCACGAACCAGCCTCTGCTAGCTTCAAACTTTTCTTCTGCAGCTTCCTCACCTCTCTCAGCCTTCACAAAATTGAAGAAAGTCAGGGCCTTTCTCTGTATTAGGCTTTGGCTTAAGGGAATGTTGTGGCTGGTTTGATCTTCTATCCATACCACTAAAACTTTCTCCACATCAGCAATAAGGCTGTTTTGCTTTTTATCATTCATGTGTTCACTGAAGTAGTACTTATAATTTCCTTCAAGAGCTTTCCTTTTGCATTCACAACTTGGCTAGCTATCTGGCACAAGAGGCCTAGCTTTTGGCCCATCTCGGCTTTCATGCCTTCCTCACTAAGCTTAATCATTTCTAGCTTTTGATTTAAAGTGAGAGACGTGCAACTCTTCCTTTCACTTGAACACTTAGAGGTTATTTTAGGGTTATTAATTGGCCTAATTTCAATATTGTCGTGTCTCAGGGAATAAGGAGGCCCAAAGTGAGGGACAGAGACAGGGGAATGGCTGGTCGGTGGAGCAGTCAGAACACACACAACATTTATCGGTTAAGTTCGCCGTTTTATATAGTATGGTTCGTGGCACCTCAAAACAATTACAATAGTAGCATCAAAGATCACTGATCATAGATCACCATAACAGACATAATAATAATGAAAAGTTTGAAATATTGCGAGAATTACAAAAACGTGACACAGAGACACGAAGTGAGCATATGCTGTCAGAAAAATGGCGCTGATAGACTTGCTTGATGCAGGGTTACCATAAACCTTCAATCGGTTTGAAATGCCATAACTGTTAAGCACAATAAAGCAAAATGCAATAAAACAAGGCATGCCTGTAGTAAGTTCTCAGTAAGTTATGCACCTTTTATAATAAACATTATATCAAGTAGAAAATATCAAAGAACACCTAGAAAATTTTAAGTTTAGATCAATAAAATGCAAATCAAATGAGATATTTTTGGCTTATCAGCTAGGCAAATATTAAAAAGAATAATACTTAGTCTTAGCTATAGAATAATGAAATGTGCATGTTTATACACTAAAGACAGGTGAGGATGTAAATGGAAGCAATTTTTCTAATGGACAATTTGGCAATGTGTATAAAAGGCTTAAAAATTAAACATTTTCTTGATCAAGCCATATCATTTCTAGGATTTTACTTTACACCAAAGATACATGTCCAAAGATATATCTGTATATGCATACTTATTGTAGTGTTGATTACACATACAAAGATGAAAATAAACAGATTTTCAAAATTAGGGTTTTTTAAATTAAATTATGGTATTATCACACAATGACTTTTACACAAACATAAATTATGATATATTTTAGGTAGAGAAGCAGGTTGCAAAAAATTATATTTATATACAGTGTAAGTTATATTTAAAAAATAAGTAGAAAACAATAATTGAGAAAAGAATATACCAAAGTGTTAACAAAAATTAGAAGTGGGTTTTTTTTATCTTTCCTTAGCTATCCTTTCTCATTATTTCTACAAAGAATTTTTATTACATATGTAAATTTTTAAAACCAATAAAATAAAGGGAGACCAACATGCAAAAAAAAAAAGAAAAAGAAAACCATATCCCTTTAGAAAGAAGTATTATCACAGGTGACTTATTTGGATGAAAATTGATAATTTTTAAATATATTACAAATTCTAAAATATTTGACACATATTGCTATGGGTCAGAATTGACACAACAGCAACAGGTTTGGTTTTTTGGTATTACCTTATTATGTATGTAATCTTAAATTGCAAGTGTTAGAAGGAAATGCTTGATTTTGAATTATGTGATTGAGAAATAAAAATATTGAAAGGAACTTGAGTTGTCATCTAATCCAGTAGCCCAATCTTACAAAGGAGACAACTGAGACTTAGAGAGATTCAATAATTTCCAACAAACCTATCATGTCTAGAATCAAATAGCCAGGTCCCCAGCTGATGGCCCTATGAAAAAATTTCTTTTCAAAATGTAAAGCCCAGATGGCCCAAGACAGCGGCTTAGTCACACTCCATGTCATCCCCCTACAGCAAAGACCTGAGAAATCAACTGAAATAGATACAGATGACAATCCTGGAACCCTGAACATCAAAAGGAAGAATACAGAATTAGATAGAACACCAGTTAGAAGGAGAAACTGACCAAAAACAGCAAACAAGGAGAAGTCTGGATCAGAGGTGCCCTGCTATTTGACCTGGCACAGCACGGCCATCTTGAGACAAATCAAGTGGCGACCCCAGGTGAGGAGTACAGTAAGGCAACATCACAGAATTCCCAATAGGAGACAGAAAAACTCTAGATAAACCTGGAGTGAAACAAGGTGAACAGGACATGAACCACATGTAAGAAGGGAAAGTACACAAGTCAAATGAGAGTTCCAAGTATCTTGATGACCACAGAGCAGGGAGGGAGCCAGGAACCAGAAAAACGACCACTTACCAGCGGTGGTCCCTGCAAATTCGGGTGAGTGGCACACACAGAGTAGTAGATCCACAGAGTCTCAACAGGAGGTCCCCTAGCAGACAAGATCCAAGTAGCACCCCATCCTCACGTTTGGTTGGAGCCACGTCCCAATTGCTGGCTGCAGCCTACAAGGAGTTCCCTGGCACCCATGCCCAGCAACCAGAAGAACAAGCTCCTATTCCATATCCCTACCCTCCCAGTGACCAGTGGCATGGACCACCCACCCCTGCCTTCCTATCTGACCAGAGACCATGGTACAAGTGCCTTGCTTACTGTCCCACCCCGCCCCACCCCTTGCATAACCAGTGAAGCATGTTGGCCCCGCCCACCTCCCTACCAGCCCGCCCACCTGACAAGTGGTAGCACACTCTTACGCCACCGGACAACTGATGGTGGCACACATCTGCCCCACACACCACCCCCCTGCTGTTTCATCCACTGAGCAAGTGGCAGTGTGCTCTCCCACACTGCCAGACCAACGATCGATGGCAGTGCACACCTACCCATCTTCCCCCCACCACTCCATCCACCCAACAGGTGGCAGCATGCACTCTGTGACACCAGACTACTGGCAGGGGTGTGCACCCACCCTGCCCATCTCAAACTGTCACCTTGCCCACCTGGTGATTGGCGACAAGTGCCTGATCTATCCACCCCACCCCATCAACGCCACCCCGCCAGCCCCACAATAGGTGGCTAGTGCTCTTTTGCCACCAGACCAGTGATCAGCAGAGCATGCTCACCCCACTCATCTTGATATATCAAAACAAAAAAATCAGAACAAAACACACATATGATCAATCAATAAATACAAAAATAAATAAAACAACACCTTAATGCCTTGGAGACAGCAGACAATAACAAATCATATGGAGAAACAGGATCAGATGACTCAAACAAGTGAACAAAATAAAAGGAAAGGAAACTTTCCTGAGGAAGAAATGATAATTAAAAACAGCTGATAAAGAATTCAAAAGACTTATATTTAGGATCCTCAAAGAGACTGAGGAAAACACAGAAAAAACCCTAGAAGAATTCAGGAAAACAATATAAAAACAAAAGCGACAGACTTGATAAACAATAAGAAATCATTAAAAAAAAATAAAAAATTCAGGAGATTAACAATAAAATAGCAGAAATAGATAACACAATGGAAAGACACAGAAGAAGAATCATTGGAGGAAACAATCAGTGAAACAAGAGGACAAACCCCTTGATAATAATTTGTTTTAGGAACATTCACAATAAAGAATGAAGAAAGCCTAAGACTTATGTGGGACACCATCCAGAGGAATAATTTACATGTAATAGGAATTCCAGAAGCGGGGGAGAAAAGGAAAAGTACAGAGAGAATTTTTGCAAATTTATTGGCAGAAAACTTCCCAGATATCATGAAACACAAGATGGTTCCATCCAAGAAATCCAACAAATCCCATACAGAATAGACTCCAAAAGAAATTCACCAAGACATATTACAATCAAATTTTCAAAACCAAGGACAAAGAAAGAATTCTGAAAGCAATTCATGAAAAACAAATATCATTTACAATGGGGCACCAATAAGACTACGTGCTGATTTCTCATCAGAAACTATGCAGGCAAGAAGGCAGTGGGATGACATATATAAAATCCCGAAAGAAAATAATTTCCAACCGAGAATCAGATATCCAGCAAAACTGTCTTTCAAAAACCGTGGCAAAACTAAGACATTCTCAGATAAGCAGAAATGAAGAGAATTCATAAAAACCAGACCACCTGTTATGGACTGAATTGTGTCCCCCAAAAAACTGTGCATCAGTTTGGCTAGGCAGTGATTCCAGTATTGTGTGACTGTCCACCATTTTGTCATCTGATGTGATTTTTTTATGTGTTTTATCCTACCTCTATGATGTTAATGAGGTAGGATTAGCAGCAGTTATGTTAATGAGGCAGGACTCAATCTATAAGATTAGACTGTGTCTTAAGCCAATCTCTTTTGAGATATAAAAGAGAAAAGTGAACAGAGGGACAGAGGGACCTCATACCACCAAGAAAGCAGCACTGGGAACACAGCATGTCCTTTGGACCCAGGGTTCCTGCATGGAGAAGCTCCTAGACCAAGGGAAGATTGATGACAAGGACCTTCTGCCAGAGCCAACAGAGACAGAAAGCCTTCCCCCTGGAGCCGGCATCCTAAATTCTGACTTCTAACCTCCTAGACTGTGAGAGAATAAATTTCTCTTTGTTAAAGCCATCCACTTGTGGTATTTCTGTTAAAGCAGCACTAGATGACTAAGACACCACCCTTATAAGGAATGTTAAAGGGAGTCTTTTGGATAGAGAACCAACATCAGATGACCACTGAAATAAAGACAGCATCACCCTGATACCAACCCAGATAAAGATTTCACGGAAGTAAACTAAAGCTACAAAACTGACTGCATGGAACCAGAAATATTAAGTTGTAAATGACAACAACTTCAAAACAAAAAGGGGGAATAAAAGGTTTAGTTATAGAACTTCCATAAGAAGAGGAAATCAATGCAATTTCAAGATATAACAGACTGTTTTAAATTTAAGAGGATAAAGGTAAACTTCAAGGTAACCACCAAGAAAATTAAAAAATTTACTCATCAAACTAAAGAAAAAGGAAATAAAAAAGACTCAGTAAACACAAAAACAACAACAACTGATAGGAAAAGAAAACCCATATACAAAATTAACTTGGCACATAAAATTAAGAGGAACAAAGAAACCGTTACCACCACACAAAAAATGTACAACAAAGTTACAGCAATTAATTCATACTTATTGTTAATCACACTGAATGTAAATGGATTAAATGCACCAGTCAAGAAACAGAGTAGCAGAATATATAAAAAAATGACCCATCGATATGTTGCCTACAAGAGACACACTTGGACAAAAAGACATAAATAAAACTCAAAGGATGGAAAAATATATATCAAACAAACAGTAACCAAAAGAAAAGAGTAGCAATAATAATTTCAGATAAAATAGACTTTCAAGTCAAAATGCATCATAAAAGACAAACAAGGGCTTTATATAATGATTAAAGGGTCAATTCACCAAGAAGACATAACAATAATAAATATTTATGCACCCAATGACAGAGCTCCAAAATACATGAAACAAACTCTAACAGAACTGGAAAGAAAAATAGACAGTTCTACATAACAGTAGGAGACATTAGCACACACTTTTGATGATGGACAGAACTACAAACAAACTTCATAAAGATATATATATCTAAATTGCAATTAACCAACTGGACCTCATTGACATATACAGAACACACCACCCACCAGAAGCACAGTACACATTCTTCTCCAATGCACATGGACCATTCTCCTAAATAGATCATATTCTAGGCCACAAAGCAAGCCTCAATAAATTGAAAAACACTGGCATGATAGAAAGTATCTTCTCTGACCATAATGCTATAAAACTAGAAATCAATAACAGAATGAGCAAGGAAAAAATTAAATACATGGAAACTGAATAACACCTTACTTTAAAACTATTGGGTAATAGAAGAAATTAAAAATGAAATAAAAAATTCTGAGAATGAAGACACAACACACTAAAATGTCTGGGACACAGCAAAAGCATTGCTCAGAAGAAAATTTACAGCAATAAATGCACACATCAAAAAAGAAGGGCCAAAATAAATAACTTAACCAGACAACTTGAACAAATAGAGAAAGAACAGAAAAAGAAGTCCACAGTGACCAGAAGAAAGGAAATAATAAAGATCAGAGCAGAAATAAATGAAATAGAAAAATAGAAAGAATCAACAAAACTAGACATTGGTTCTTTGAGAGAATCAACAACATTGACAAACTACTGGCTAAATTTATAAAGGAAAAAAAAAATGAGAAGAAGCAAATAACCAAAATTAGAAATGAAACGAGCAACATTACAACAAAACCAACTGAGATAAAGAGGATCATAATAGAGTATTAGGAAAATTGTACTACAACAAATTGAAAACCTAGAAGAAATGGACAAATTTCTAGAAACACACTAGCTACCTAAACTAACACAAATAGTAGAAAATCTAAACAGACCCATAACAAAAGAAGAAATTAAAGATGTCATTAAAAAAAAAAAAACTCCCAACAAAAAAAGACCCATGCCAGATAGCTTCACTGGAGAATTCTACCAAACATTTAGAGTTGA
>NW_004444182.1:51532-54074 GCF_000243295.1 Trichechus manatus latirostris
AATCAGGAAGGTTTCATACCAGGGATGTAAGGGTGGTTCAACATTAGAAAATCAATCAACAGAATTCACCACACAAATAAAACAAAGGAAAATAATCACATGATCATATCAATCAATGCAGATAAGGCATTTGATAAACTCCAAAATCCTTTCCTGATAAAAACTCACAGCAATATAGGAATAGACGGGAAATTCCTCAGCTTAATTAAAGGCATGTATGTAAAACCAAACCAAACTCATTGCCATCAATTCGATCCCAACTCATAGCGGCCCTAGGACAGAGTAGAACTACCCCATAGGGTTTCCAAGGAGTGCCTGGTGGATTCGAACTGCCGACCTTTTGGTTAGCAGCCAAGCTCTTAACCACTATACCACCAGGGATCCCTGTCCTATAGGGCCACTATAGAGTCACTATGAGTCAGAATCGACTCGATGGCAATGGGTAAGGGGCATGTAAAACCAACAGGTAATGTTATTCTCAAGGGAGAGGGATTGAAAGCATTCGCCTTGAGAATGGGAATGAGACAAGGATGCCCATTATCACCACTGTTAAATATTGTACTGAAAATCCTAGCCAGAGAAATAAGGTAAGAAAGGGAAATAAAGGGTAGCCAAATTAGTAAAGAAGAAGTAAAACTATCTCTATTCGCAGATGACATAATTCTATGCACAGAAAATCCCAGAGATTCCACAAGGAAGTTACTAGAACTAATAGAAGCCTTCAGCAAAGCAGCAGCGTACATGATCAACATACAAAAATCAGGTGGGTTCCACTATACTAACAAGGAGAACTCCAAAAAGGAAATTAAGAAAACAATACCATTTACAATAGCCCCCCAAAGGATAAAATACCTAGGAATAAATATAACCAGAGATGTAAAAGACTTATACAAGGAAAACTATAAAAAACTACTGCAAGAAACCAAGAGTGACTTACATAAATGGAAAAACACTCCATGCTCATGGACTGGAAGCCTGAACATTGTGGAAATGTCAATACTACCAAAAGCTATTTATAAATATAATCCGATCCCAATCCAAATCCTAACAACATTCTTCAACAAAATGGGAAAACTAACCTCTAACTTTATATAGAAAGGAAAGAGGCTATAAATAGCTAAAGCAATATTGAAGAACAAAGTAGGAGGCCTCACATTTCCCTTTCTCAGAACTTACTATACAGTCACAGTAGTCAAAACAGCCTGGTACTTATACAATGACAGACAAACAGATCAACGGAATAGAATTGAGAACTCAGAAGTAAATCCAACCATCTATGGACAGCTGATCTTTGACAAAGGGTCAAAGTTCATTCACAGGGGAAGAGAGAGTTTCTTTAACAAATGGTGTGGGAAAAACTGCATATTCATTTGCAGAAAAATGAAACAGGATCCATACCTAAAAAGTAATTCAAAATACATCAAAGACCTAAATGTTAAAGCTAAAACTATAAAGTTCCTGAAAGAAACACAGGGACAAAGCAAGGGGTCCTAATTTTTTGGCATAAATACACTATCAAACACAACTAAAAATGCATTCACAGAAGATACACTAGATAACTAGGACCTCCTGAAAATTAAATACTTATGCTTATCAAAAAACTTTACCAAAAGAGTAAAATGAGAACTTACAGACTAGGAAAAAAACTTTTGGTAATGACACATCTGACAAGGGTCTAAAATACATAGAAAACTTCAACAACTCAGCAACAAAAAGACAATCTAATCAAAAACATGGACAAAGAACATGAACAGACACTTCACCAAAGAGGACATTCAGGTGGCTAACAAACACATGAAGAGATGCTCATAATCATTAGCCATTTAAAAAAAAAAAAAAAGGTACTGTTGCGTTGATTCCAATTCATAGCAACCCAGTAGAACAGAGTAGAACTGCCCCATAGGGTTTCCAAGGCTGTATATCTTTATAGAAGCAGACTGCCACATCTTTTCTTCCCTGGAGCTACTGGTGAGTTTGAACCACCAATCTTTTGGTTAGTAGCCAAGTACTTAACCACTGTGCCACTAGGGCTTCCATTAGCTATTAGAGAGATGCAAATCAAAACCACAATGAGCTACCATCTCATCCCTGCAAAAATGGCACTGATCAAAAAAAACAGAAAACAACAAATGCTGGCAAAGTTGTGGGGAAATTGGAACTCATACACTACTGGTGGGATTGTAAAATAGTAAAATCACCATGGAAAATGGTATGGCACTTCCTCAAAAAGCTAGAAATAGAAATACTTTATCATCCAGCAATCCCACTCCTAGGTATAAAGGTATATAAGAGCAGTGACAGGAATACATGTACGCACATACATTCATTGAAGCACTATTCACAATAGCAAAAAGATGGAAACAACCTAAGTACCCATTAATGAATAAATACATAGACTAATTGTGGTACATATATACAATGGAATACCGCACAATGATAAAGAATAATGAGTTTACAAAACATCTTATAACATGGACTACTCTGGAGGTCATTTATGCTGAGTGAAATGAGTCAAACACAAAAGGACAAATATTGCATGACA
>NW_004444182.1:62190-63167 GCF_000243295.1 Trichechus manatus latirostris
CTCTTTTAACCTGGAACTGAAGCCACTTCTGGAGGTCAACTTTCAGCCAAATAATAGATTGGCCTATAAAATAAACAATAACACCGTGAGGAATGTGCTCCTTTAAAAAATCAACCATATGAGACCAAACGGTCGACATTTACTCAAAAGAAAAGGTAGGAAGGCAAGGAGGGGCAGGGAAACTGGATGGATGGAGACTGGGCAGGCGAGGTGGAAATGGTGAGAGTGATGACACATTGCAGGGATTGAAATTAATATCACAGAAAAATGTGTGTATGAACTGCTGAATAGGAATATAATTTGCTGGGTAAACTTTTATCTAAAATCAATAAAACATTCAAAAAAAGACACAAGAAAAATGTAAAGCCCACTATAATGCACATATAAAAATATATTTAGGTGTATATACGTACTCACATACATTTTTTATTATGGTCCAGTAGAACAGGAAAGCTTCAGTAACATCCCTAATAGAAAGTATTCAATGAAAGAAAGTGCAATACTTAGGAATCCCTGTAAGGCTTTATTTACCCTAGGGGAAAGAGTCTTTTGGCTTTTATTTTAGCCATTCTACATGCATTTCTTTAAGATGTTAAGTCAGGTGAGTGCCATACAAAAGACAAGCAAAATTATGTAAAGCACATGACAGGGGCAGATGACATGATTCTAGGTAGTTATGCCATGATTTCCTTCAACACTACCCCTGTCAAATAACAAAAGCAACCTTGCTAACAGTACAAAATATGAGCTTTCCAAGGTAGTAGAACAGAAACCATACCGGTGCTTTAAATAGAGCTCCCCTCCAGGGTTTTTATTTAAAAAAATAAATAATATTTTATGGTATTTTTGGTAAAGGTTTACACAGCAGTCTACGTTCCCATTCAACAATTTCTATACAAGTTGTTCAGTAACATTGATTATATTCTTTACGATACATGAACATTCTCATTATTTCTGTTCTGGTTGTTCCATTTCCA
>NW_004444182.1:64344-65959 GCF_000243295.1 Trichechus manatus latirostris
TTTTTATTAAATCAAAGTATAAAAGGTACCCATCAGAGGCCCTATATTGCTACGGCTCCCACTATACCCTGACAACAATGATATAACACCCTTGGCTTTTTCTGAGAGTTAAACAGCCATATATACCTTCCTCTGTTTTTATCTTAACTGCTAAATACGCTTTTATGCAACACACTGTGCGATGTTCCTTAACCAAAGACACTTTTTAGTGCTCAGGGCCAAGACAAAGTGGTACCTATCCTGATGGTATAATTCCTCTTAGAAAACGAAAAAAAAAAAGAAATCCATCATTTCCCTCACTTTGGCTTCTCTGCTAGGAAGATTTGTTTTTCAACAATTTGAGACTTTCTCATCACTGATCTCTTGATATGCGCCCCTAGCCCCATAGCCCTCTACATGACTTGGAGAAGAGGTGGCAAGGGATGGCACTGGTGCAATGAGAAGCAACACAGGGAGGAGCTAATTCTCCTGCACAGCACTAATTCCCAACGTTACAGCACTCTATCCTGAACAAGTTTTCCCTTGCAGCATGCAATCTTCTAAAAAATCCTGTGTGGTAACTGTTATTATTATTTCCATTATTTCAATCTAGAAACTGTGTCTCAAAGAGGTTTAATGAGTTGACAAGAATAAAGTAATCAGTAAGCGATGAAGTCCCTTTTGCCTCAAAATTCTATGCCTTTGGCATTTCACTGTGTTCGTCTGATATAAAATATACTCCGGTGTGTGAGCTCAATCTTTGAAGAGTTTTATAAGGAAAAAACACTGAATACAAATCCCCTCCCTCCCTGCCTATATTTTCACTAACTTCATTCCATTTCCTGAATGTTCCCACATTTTTGTATCCAGGACATTTTTCCAGAATTACCTGTTACAAAATAAGTAATCCCATTTTTAATGCAGTAACACCATTTTCTACAAAGTGCAAATAATTCAATATGTCCCCCTATCTCTAAGGAACATAATTTCTCCTTTATCATCAAGACAGGAAAAACACTCGAGGTTTACAATCAGTAGAATTCATTTGTTAGTGCTGATGGTAAAAGTGGAAAATAGATGTTTCTACCACTTTACTTACCATATATATCTAAGACATGAATTAACTATAACAAAAGTTATAGTTAATAACTATATTAACTATAGCCTGTTTTGCTGTTACTAATTGCCAATAGCAGTGTTAAGTCTACCAGAAACTACATGTAGCTCATCTTGTACGTCATTGATTTTGACACTAACTTGGCACATCAGACCATAAAGCTCACTGAACTCTTCATGAGTGTTTATCACAGGAAGACTTATACTGACCACACAATCTTTTTTTAATTAAATAGTTTGTAATTTCAGATCTAGTTATGAGTCGGTATCATTCCACATTTCAAATCAAATATAAACTCATAATATTATTTTACTGGATTTTCAGCCACATTGTTCATAAAGTAACCAAATATATCTCAGTTATACTACTTAAAATAGCATATCGTTTAATAATAATCTGGTATGTTCTAGTGTGTATTATACTCTTGATGTAGTCAATGTCTTACCTCTGTTCTTAGCTCATGGATCTCTTTATCCTTGCTATTTTGAGATTCTGATCCTTCTTTTACATCTCCTGATA
>NW_004444182.1:66752-67838 GCF_000243295.1 Trichechus manatus latirostris
AATTAAAAAATTAAATCTAATATTATACCATTTATTTAAAAAATTAAAGAATGCAATCAGTAATAATGTTGTTACTGTTAATAACAATATTAAGCATGTATAACCTGCCTCATAATGACCCTACAGGACAGAGCAGAACTGCCCCATAGGGTTTCCAAGGAGCGGCTGGTACATTCAAACTGCCGACCTATTGGTTAGCAGCCATGCTCTTAACCACTGCGCCACCAGGGCTCCAAGCAGGTACTAGTCTCCAGGAACTAAACTTGATATGTCCTGCCTTAGTTAATGCTAATAGCAATCCCATGTGTTCATAAGGCATTGCTACTATCCCTACCTTACATTTATATCACTGGTTCTGTTTATCTAGAAAACCTTGAAAAAGGCACATTGAAATAATTTTCTGAACAGCAATAAGTAGACAGAAGTAGGTTAAAGGCAGGAACACAGCAGAAAGTGCCACAGCCCAATCGCACTAGAAATGGACTGCACTGGAGGTGGGAGCTGATTTATCAACCTACCAAAGAGAGGCCCCATGTTCAGAGTTGGTACTATGGAAAGGGTACCATGGAAGGTAGGAGTGAAAACAGGAGATAATAGCATGAAGTTCACTGAAAGTCTCTTCATGCAAGTTTCTCCCACTTTTATGTGAATTAGACAGCTTGGCATTAACCCCTGGCCAAAATACAATAAAATGAAAATCATTTAGCTGAATAAAATAATGAGCTGCAAGGGTAAAATGAAAGCAACTGATTGTGGTTTGGATTCACCAAAATATAACTCATTCTGGTAATTGGATGCCCCTATCTTAACTCTTAAAATCTTGGTCTCTAATCCAGAGAGAATTAAATCAATCAATAAATGCTTCCTTGTCAGCAGAACTTTCAATCAGCCTTACCACACAAGAGGGAGATGAGGCAGGAAACTCAACAGCAGAGGAAACTGATACAAGCTACCTAAAATAATTCCATTTTCATTCTTAATTGTGAGAGGAAAATCAAGGCTCTCTGGACATACGAAGAACTCAGTGGCATGAAAGAAAAAAAAAAGGTCCAGATTAAGAATTAGAATGTCTGATAGAAAAAAATA
>NW_004444182.1:70016-71644 GCF_000243295.1 Trichechus manatus latirostris
ACATTAAATTGCTCAATATTCTCCATTTAGTTTAGGGAGGGAGGTGATGTGAGAGAGTAAGGTTAGAGAATGTCGTTTTATCTCTGTTACTAAAGCTTCCATTTCAGCTCTTTGTTTCCTTTCACTATCAAGTGCTTTAAAAGAGTAGCTTGATTCACATTTCCCATATCTTTCCCGCTTGCTCACTCCTCCTCTCTCTGGCTTCTGCTGCCACCATTCTCTAGACTCTCCAATACAAAATACTCAGCCTTCACCTTACTTGAATCCTTGGCAGAATCAGACATAGTTGACAACACCCTTCTTCAAAAACTGTCTTCCCCCAGTTTATGCAAAGAAAGGACTTCCTGTTCCCTTCCGTCCCACCCATTCTAAGGCTTCTGTGGACTGTTCACTTCTCTATGATCTGCCTATTGCTAATCCTCCAAACCCTTTTTCACTTCATTTAATACCCCATCCCTTGGTGAATTCATCTTCTCGCATGGCTTCAACCACCATCTGTTGGCTCATTCTTCATATTTACTTACTGTGCTCATGAATTTAAAACCCTGCCAAACATTTCCACCTCTAATTTAACTTGTTCAGAACTGAATTCACTGTCTTTTCTCCTCAAGTTTCTTCTCCTGCTGACATTCCCTCTTGGTTAATGCCGTTCAATTGATAAAGCCAGAAATCTGTGATTCCTCCTTCTCTGTCACCTCCCCTGCCTCCCCACATACTCACAGCTTCAATTGATCACCGAATATCTCCATTTCTCTCACCTGCATATTTCTCAACTGTCCACATCTCTCCATCCCCATCGAGCTTAGCATATTCTATAATTTCTTTGTGAATTACCATGACAGCCTCATAATAGTTTCCTCATCTCCCCCAATCTCTTCCTCACTCCGAAGTTTGGTCATTTTTTTCACATTTAATCTGATTACCTCACTCCCCGGGTCAACTCACTTCAATGGCTCTCCCTGTTGCCTTCATGTTGGTACACACAAGTTAGAGATCAAGTGTTTAACAGACGGGTTCTATAACATCATCATATAAAAAGTGAGGAATGTAACAAAGAAATGTGCCTGATAGAAAGATCCACAAACGCAGATGACCCAGGCTTATCCAACAGCAAGGTTAAGGTTTCAAGAAATTTGAATTAACTATAAGTACACAGAGAAGCCTCCAAAATTTCTTGTCTTAGATCATGGCTCCAAAAATTTTAGCCAAAATTCTTTAACATAATTTTTACAAAAGACCCTCCATTAGCCTTAAAGAATAGTACGAAAGACATTTAAAAATGTCAACTTTGATTAACTGAAATTTTTAATGTATCCTTCAAGTCAAAATCCAAACCAAAACTCACTGCTGTCCAGTTGATTCTGATTCATAGTAACCCTGTAGGGTGAAGCAGAACTGCCCCATAGGGTTTCGGAGGCTGTAATCTTTACGGAAGCAGAATGCCACATCTTCCTCCCGTGAAGTGGCTGGTGAGCTCAAACCACCGACCTTTCCATTAGCAGATGAGCACCACCAGCACTCCTTCAAGTCAAAACAGTAACACTAAATAACTCATCTTTTACTCTCTTGCTAATGTAGGCTTTACATTTTAAACATTTGTCTTAAAATAGTAGTAATCCATTTATTTA
>NW_004444182.1:72650-74293 GCF_000243295.1 Trichechus manatus latirostris
TTACTTAGAGTTTATCATATGGGGTGCTGAGTAAGCAAAGAAAGCTACAGAAAAACGTTTATAGTATTACCTAGCATAAAACAATTACAAAAATACTATAAATGTGTGTGTGTGTATATATATATATATTTGTCTTATGTACACATATATATGTGGGTTTGTATATAAGTACACATATATACTCATATCTGTGTGTATGTGTTTGTATATGAACCTGTAGGAAAATAGCAAAGAGCCTTGGGGTGAGTGATGTGGGATAAGGGGTCTGGGAAGGGGAGGGAAGGCAAAAACTGTATATGCAAAACTAAATTCTACATTAAAATTAAAAATAATACAGGATAGCATTTGCATTTATAAATTTATATATACATGTGTATAAATTTATATGTAATTATTAAAAGGGATAATAAAAAAAGAATAAACATTTTCTTACACATGGAATGAAAATGTGTACCTAGCACACAATTATCAGTTAGTTTTGTTCTAATCCCCAGTTCATTTCTTAATAACAGCTTTTAGAAGCTGTGGATCAGTGTTTCTTTGGCAATAGAAGTAAGCTGCTCTGTTCTGTGTATTCAATGGGAACCTCTGCATCTTCTACACGCAAAGAGGAGATATGGGCTCATTAATTTCTCAAATAACCAACAATAAAGGAAATACTTTAAAAGACTATAGATCACTCTTCCTCAAATACTTATGCTAAATATGTATAGAAGATGAAGGTGGGTCCAAAGATAATAAACAGACAGATATTCCATACAAGGTGTTCTTTATTTTTATTTATACTAAATCTTTTAAATCAATTTCAGTTACAAAAACAAATACATCATTATTGTAATTTTAGGAAAATATCATGTAAAAGCATCTTCAAGACGTATTTTTGAAAGTAATATCTTTCAAATATATTACTTATTTTTAACATATTTTAATATATTACTTATGAGGCTTTTAAACATCATTGAACACTACTCTCTAAATTCCCTTCTCCTACCCCCTCCATAGTCCTGAGTCCCTTTGGCTCAGAAAGAAATTGAAATCATAGGACATCAAAGTTCTTGGGAAAAAAATGTATTTTAGATTTTTACTTGCATATAAATAGGTTTTTAAAGTATTCTAAGCCAAAAAACCCACTGCCATTGAGTTGATTCCGACTCATAGCAACCCTACAGGACAGAGTGGAACTGCTCCATAGGGTTTCCAAGGAGCAGCTGGTAAATTTGAACTGTCAACCTTTTGTTTAGCAGCTGAGCTCTTAACCACAGTGTTACCAGGGCTCCTTTAAGGGATTAGCATGATTTAACTCTTAATTAAATATTGCCTAAAGCTGCACATAATTTGTTACATGCCATCGAGCCAGTTTCGACTCATAGTAACTATAAAACTAGGAAACATTAAACAATCATATTTGAATATATTTTATAGGAGACAAACTACGTGATTTAACTTCACCAAGTAAAAAATGAGTGCCGATTTTAGAAATCATGAAAGAAGATCTTACATTTCTGCAAAGCCTTAAAAATTAAACTGTTTTCCTTTGTTTCCAGACTTAGTCATTTTGTGTTAAACATGAGATAGTGGTCTGTACTTCTACCAAAACCAAAGTTTTCATGTAAGGAAAACAGTATTTAAAATTTTCTTATCTC
>NW_004444182.1:75156-77188 GCF_000243295.1 Trichechus manatus latirostris
CTTCTCTATTTTGCATCTTAACATTGAGGATGTGACTCAAAGTGGTGAATTTCACACTTCTCAAACTCTTTTTCTCTCTCTACAACATTTAAATGACACTTAAACTTGTATGTAGGATACTGCTTACTTTTTATGCAAACAAGTCACTCTTAAGTGCACTCCACCTTGTATGATTTTCTCTAATTTGGTGACTTGCTATTTGTTAATGTATTCCTCCTCTCTGCTAACATATGGCGCTCCTGAAGTCTTTGGGGATAGGAGTCTGACCTGTGCAAATCCTTCCCACAATTAAATAGCCGACAAAACCACTTTTCTTCTTTGGGACTTTGTGTCTTTTTATGTAAACACTGCTGATATCTAGAGTCAGCAAAAGTCATCTCATGCAGTGCAAAGAAAAAAAGTCAGATAAATAATACACAGGCCAAAAATGAGGCATCATAACATAATCCTCTAGCCACTCCATGCATTCATTCTCTATCTATACTAAACCCATCTGCAAGTATCCATTGATCATCTCTCCAGGATTGCTGCCAGGGTCCTGGAAGTGCCCGTGCAATAAAGGTGCCTGGACATAAGCTTCTTTAGCTTCTCTGGCCCCATAGAGGAGGTGGCTTGTCTCTTCTCCTTTGTAGAATTTAAAGTGGTTTAGTTCAAAGTATCTAAATCAACTGTCTCGAGTATCTTTATGTTAGCACAATCTTTTTTCTGCAATACATCTAGAAATTCTTTTTAAGTCATACCTACAAATAGACATACAGAGTGAGTTAAATAAAATATATATTTCATTTCAAAGTTGAAGTTACCTCCCAAGGCCAACTCTTCAGACAAAGATTAGACTGGGATATGGGACAGAAAATGATACTCGTGAAGAGTGCGCTTCTTAGCTCAAACAGATACATGAGATTAAATGAGCAGCTCTCATCTGGAGGCGAGATGAGAAGGCAGAGAGGGTCAGCAGCTGGTTGAATGGACACGGGAAATCTGGGGTGGAAAGGAAGAGTGTGCTGTCACAGTATAGGAAGAGCAAGTAGGGTCACAAAACAATGTATGTATAAATTTTTGTCTGAGAGCCTAACTTGAATTGTAAACTTTCACTTAAAGCCAACAATTAAAAAAAAAAAAAGTGGAAGTTACTAATTAGGAGCACATAACTCTCAGTACCAACACAACTGGCAATGGAAGAGACAACTGCTGAGTGGGGGAAAAAGTGGGACTTGCAGTGAGTAGACCTGGGTCAAGTAATGGCTGTTTCAATAAGTGAGGCTGGTCTTTGGGAATCTCCATGATCCCCTCCAGCTCTGTGATTGAGTATTTAAAAGCAGTAGATCAAAAATGGGGGTGAACATCAGAACAATGAGCTTTCAAAACACAGATACCTGAGAAGCACTACTAACCTACTAAAGCAACATCTCCAAGGAGGGATCTGGACATACACATTAAAGAAAGTAAAAATGCTTTCTACATGAGTCTGATGGATTTGGATAATTCAATACAACTGAATTATTTTATGTTTTATAATTTTCAGATTATCCACACGAGAACTTTTATGTGATTGCACCAGCACCTCATTTTCTGTGTCACAGAGATGTTTTAATATACATATAGAATTATATATTCTATTGGCTTTGATTATAACTTCAGAACTTTATTTCAAAGCAAAAACATCTCAAGATGATTTAAAATGATAATTAAACCAAATCCCACTGCCATCGAGTCAATTCCAACTCATAGCGACCTTATATGACAGAATATAACTGCGCCATAGAGTTTCCAAGACTGTAATCTTTATGGAAGCAAACTGCCACATCTTTCTCCCACGCACTGGCTGGTGGGTTTGAACCACTGACCCTTCTGTTAGCAGCTGAGTGCTTAACCACTGCGCTAACAGGGCTCCATAAATGACAATTACATATTCTAAAATGCATTTCACAGAATAGCTTCTGTTCTAGTACGCAGTCTGTGTGTCTTAATTCTTCCATACAATCCCTGTAGAAATACCAGCCAAAGGAGCCCTCTGCCTATGAGTTCTTAA
>NW_004444182.1:78365-80065 GCF_000243295.1 Trichechus manatus latirostris
AAAGTGAAAGTATCAGTGTAGAATTTTAACTACATATAACTAGTACTACTATCCTCCTAAATCCCCCAACCCAGAAAGGTGTATTCAGGATTAAATGAGCTAAGGCTTCAATATAAACTATAAGCACCATAAGGAAGCTGGTTATGCCTGTGCATCTATAAATATTTATTTAATGGATGATTAAAGGCCACTGTAAACTATTAGGCACATTGCTATGATCACAAAAAGATAGATATCAGAGTAAAATCCATAAAAAGATATCATGTAAAAAAAACATAATTTTCAAAGAAAGTTGAAATAAGTTCTTTTCCATTTTTCAGCATGAGGCCAATTTTAAAATGTTAGCAGTTTTCTCCACACAAGGCAAAAGATCTCTTCCATTACAGAAGCAATCAAAGCCATTGATCGCTAAAGCAATGTATCATAATTATTTGTAATAAATATTACTGACATCCAACATTTTGTTTGCTAGACTGTGAGATTAAATAACAATGATAGTTTCAGCACCCTTGGAATTTATAATCTAATTCCAAATCAATATAAAGATTAGCAAAGGAAAAGCTGAATAAGAATTAAAATCAGCATGGAGACAGCATTTTTACCATAATTACCTCTACTACTCATTGTCTCAATTGCATTTAAAATACTTACTTAGATTATATGATTAAAGTCTTATATTTTCTCTGTTCTAAATGCCAGTAGCTTAAGAATGATTTCCCTCTAAAGTGTGTACCAGACTTTCAAATACATTTTTTAAAATCTTGATCTATTAAGCACATTTCCATCTCTAAAAATTGCTGATCTTTCCATCAGCACTTCTTACCTACGCATATGCTTGCTTTTAACAGTTTCGGGCATCTAAAAAGAATCATAGTTGTATTCAAAATCTTTTAGAGATAATGAGCTACAGTCAAGGCTAAGGCCAGTTATCAAAATTTTTGGGAAGGGGAGTAAATAAAGGAGGATTCTTATGAAATTTCAAATAATGCATCATAACACTACTTTCTTTCTGCTTGTCAGTCAACTACACAGGGATTTGAATATTTTGCTCTTATAATTACTATTCATTGCCATTTCTAAATATAGCACAAAATTGTGTTATAATCCATTATAAAAGAGACTTAAGCCAAGTATATATTAATAATTATATGTGCCTAAGTAGTCTTATTTGTTTAATCTTTAAACATTTTCAAACTTATCATATTTCATAAAAATAACTTAAATATATGTGCATACTATGTTTCTCCTAAAAGGCTTGAAGAACACAAATTCCTTGTTAGGAAGTGGAAAGAAGCATATATACATATATATACATATAAACCAAAAAACCAAACCCATTGCCGTCAAGTCAATTCCGACTCATAGCAACCCTATAAGACAGAGTAGAACAGCCCCGTAGAGTTTCCAAGGAGTGCCTGGTAGATTTGAACCGCTGATCTTTTGGTCAGCAGCTGTAGCTTTTAACCACTACACCACCAGGGTTTCCATATATATATATATATATTTTAATCCCACATAAATAATTCAGTGTTTCATTTTTCTCTGTTTATAATACTTCATCATATATAATGAAATAATTTTCACTTATTGTCATTTATTAGAGCTATCCTGCTTTGTAGTTCATCTAACTGAAACATTCATTCAACGGTTCAAAAAATTGGACAATTTTTCCACAACTTTGAAGTGTTCTCTGTTCTGAA
>NW_004444182.1:81443-84919 GCF_000243295.1 Trichechus manatus latirostris
TAAATGTTTTTAAATAGTAAATATTAATAAATCATTTCATCTAAACAGCATTTTACTGACGAAGCTGCAAAGGAAACGTGTAAAGGCAAGCAGCTGATCCTGAATAACAATGATGCCAAATATGAAAAGAACCTCAACAGACATAAGTTAATATTTTCAGAATGTTTCATAAAAGAATAAAGTAACTTTGTCTATATTAGATGATAATGAGCGCTGCTGGCTCAGTGGTTAAGCGCTTGTCTGCTATTCAAAATGGTCAGTGGTTTGAACCTACCAGCTGCTCTGTGGGAAAAAGATGTGGCAGTCTGCTTCCTTAAAGAATACAGCCTTGGAAACCCTATGTGGGCAGTTCTACTCTGTCCTATAAGGTTGCTATGCGTCAGAATCGACTCAATGACAAAGGGTTTCGTTTTGGTTTAGTTAGGCTGATCATTAAAAATATGAGTTATTTAGAACAAGATGTCTTATGGCCTGAGTTTGACAATGTCCACTACTGATAGGTGAGTTCAAATATTCATCTTACATAGGCAATGCAGTTTTTTACCCCTTCAGCTTCCCTATAGAGAGCTCTGCCTTATGCCCACTATCTTACACATTAAAACAGAGAAAATCTTCTGTTTCATTTCTTCTTTTACATCTTATATCTCCATACCTCTTTTGGAGTTTTTGGCTGCGATTCTCTCAGTTCTTCATACTTCCATTTCCATAAAGACAAAGCTGATTCCAATTGTTCTATTTCTTTTTCCAAAGATGAGCGCATTCTAAATCATTTAAGAATTAAAGAAAGCAGATTAGATTTATAATGTAAAACTAATTTATAAGCGCATCATTCAATTTTAGCTTTTTTGTTTTCCTAATTTTTGGTATTTGTATGTGATTACTGTAATGAAAGAAACATTTTTCCAACTTATTTAAAATTACAAATATTGAATAAAATGATTTAACTTGTTATTCTGTCTACCAACTCTACAGTAGAATAAACATATTTAATTTGGGTTTGCTCGTATCACAATAATTGATTTTCTGGCTACTTTCTCATACATTAGTTATACATTTCTCTACAATTGTCTTTTATTCATATCATTTCCTTACAGAGGAGGACAGTATATGTTTCTAATTTTAACATGGTTTTTCTGTCCCCATGATGTGACTGTATATGAATGAAGAAACCTTTGAAATGACAGAGAATGCCAAAGAGCCCACCTAACATTTTAAAAACACCAATCATTTAGTGGGAATATAAAAATAATTTTAAAATATTTGCAATTTTGTTTTAATGAAGCAATTTCACTGGGATTTTTTTCTATATTCAAAATTATAGAAATTAATTTCATAATCTGTAGACTAGTGACAGAACTGGAAATCCTGGTGGTGTAGTGGTTAAGAGGTTGGCTGCTAACCAAAAGGTCAGCAGTTCGAATCTATCAGCCGCCCCTTGGAACCCCTATGGGGCAGTTCTACTCTGTCCTATAGGGTCACTATGAGTCGGAATTGACTTGACGGCAATGGGTTTGGTTTGTTTTCTTTTTGGAAGTGACAGAACTAGGAGTAAAATCTGATCCTTTAATATTTCAATCAATAATTTTTTTTTCTATACCCACAATGTCCATTAGAGTGAGTCACTGAAAACTGTTTTATTTCTGACTATAATAAGCAAATATTGACACTTGCAACCAGCTTATCCTTAGTTCAAACATACCCCTTCTTTTTCCTCTACTTCCATGGACAGAGTCGATTTCCCCATTCCTCAGTTCTAGGCTTTGGCAACAAGATATTATCAATTGTGACACAAGCAAAGATTTAAAAATAACTTGTGGGACTGGGCTTCTCCTGTGCCTCTGCCATCATTGTGAAAAGTTTCCCCCAGCTAGCTGCTATTCCAGAAGAAGCAGACATGGAGCAGATCTTAGCCAACCTCACCACAGATCTGAGTCCTGTTAGATCCACAGCTTGAAACACAGCCACCCAGCTGAGCCCAGCTTAGATCAGTTGACTCCAGTCTCCTGGCATCCACAGGGACAAAGTAAATAATGGTTGTTTTAAGTCACTGAATTTCAAATTGTTGTTTTAATGTAGCAGAATATAACTGATATAGAAATTGATACCTAAAAGTGGGGTGCATCAGTAACAAAAACAAAAGAATGCAGATTATATTTGAGGATCAGATGGGGAGCAAGGGCTGGAAGTGGTGAAACTGGAAAAATAGTGACATATTTAGTGGTGAAGCATATGGTAAAACTGTCATCTGCAGTATCTTGGAAAATAGAAAATATGCCTGACCTTACCAATAGAATGCTAGTGGCACAACATGGCCAAACACTTGCAAAGTGTTTATGCAACTGGCTCTCTTGTGTTTCACACAGGACTATGAGAAGTACCTGCAGGTGCTGGCCCACTGTTCCCAGTAGGAGGATGAGAGACACTGGGCATAACCAAGTCCCTCCTGCACAGCCCAGCCTCCATCAGCCAATCCCCAGCTGGCTGACAGACTCTAGCTAAATAAATGCTGATTGTTATATGCCACTGAGACTTCGTTACTTGTATAGCCTTACTGTAGATGTAGTTAACTGATATACACACATGAATCTATTTCAGTGATGTTAAACGTCATTACAAAGCTTAGAAACATTCACAGCATTAGAAAATATATGCAAAATCAAAATGGAATATGTCATTTACATATTTATAAGAATTATCACTTTTCCAGGTAACAAAACTATGAAAATAATTCAAAGCAGAAATTAGCCTGTAAATATACTAATTTAATCCAATCAAATAACTAAGTAGTTTATTAAAGAGTTACATAACTTCATACTATCAAGCCAAAAAATTTAAAGAGGACACGAATTAGTTAAGGGATTAGCTTAACCTCAAAGCACTCAGGCTGCAAAAACAGCACCATTTATAGGACTTTGATTTGGAATCCTGATTATTAGCACAGCAAATATAGCAAATAAAAGCTAACTAACAAAAGGGCTCAATGTAGAAGTCTGGGTCTTAAGAACACTGCCTGTGAATGTTTACAGCTCCAGATTAAAAAACCCAGACAAAATTTCTGATAGCTAAGCAAACCTAGCCAGCTGATGACACCCAAGCTCCATACTATGATGTAATTTTTGTCATTAGTGTCTGTTTTTAGAATGTCAAGAAGAATATAATTAAGCATAGAAATAATTAGCAAATCACCAAATATTTTCTTTTGTGTTAAATTTAGAAGGAATATGCACAAATCATTTTACATTAAAATACATTAAATATTTGGCATTTGCATACTTCTAAAGTTTCAGATGAAAAAGTATATTTGAATATTTAAGGGGAACTGGGTATTAACTTAGACTTCGAAATTTCTTGAAAAGTATGACAAAATTGTACTAAGTTTGTAACTGCATTAAAATAGTGTAGATATTTTTATCTAAAGGTTAAATCTTGCTTAAACAGATTTTCACAATTTTATGCGTAAATATTTGAAATTAGCT
>NW_004444182.1:85275-87736 GCF_000243295.1 Trichechus manatus latirostris
TTCAACACTTAATATGTGCCAGACATTCTAGGTGCTAAGGATAGCAAAAAAAGTAAAGGTCCACGTATATTCTGGAGGGAAATTCAAGACATTAAATAGATAAATTAATTTTAAAAAAACAATATTGAAGTTAAGAATCACCATATTTATAATTTTAATTGACTAGATTTATACGAGTATTTAAGAACTTAGAAACATGTTATGTCAGCAATTGAAAGATATACAGATGAAATAGAATATATTAAATGAATAAAGTAGTTTATTAAAAGAAATTAATTAATATTGTGTAAAAGAGCATATAGGAGCCCTGGTGGTGCAGTAGTTAAAGCGCTCTGCTGCTAACCAAAAGGTCAATAATCAAAAGGAAGCCACCAGCTGCTCCACAGGAGAAAGATGTGGCAGCCGGCTTCTGTAAAGAATGACAGCTTTGGAAACCCTATGGAGCAGTTCTACTCTGTCCTATAGGGTCACTATGAGTGAGAATTGACTCGATGACAAAGGGTTTGGTTTGGTAATAGAGCACATGGAGTGCCTGGATGGTACAAACAGTTAAGTACTCAGCTACTAACTGAAAGATTGGCAGATTGAAAAAGGCCTGGTGATGTGCTTCCAAAAGATCACAGCTATTGAAAACCCCATGGAGCAGAGTTCTACTCTGAAACATAGAGGGTTGCCGTGAGTCAGAATCTAGTCAGTGGCAAGTAGTATCTTGGTGGTACAACAGAGCATATATTTATCAGTTGATTTCTTAAGTATAACTTGGAGAATTATTTTATTTATAAATAGAATAATATACAAAAATTGTCCTTGAAAATTTGAGAAAGATTTAGATTTTTTAATTTACAGATTTAAAATTATAAATGTTAAGAAACCAAACGTCGGTTTTTTTTTAAATCAAATAATAATTTGAAAAATCTGAATAAACACAACTTTTTCAGAGTAAAAAAGTTCACATCAACATAAAAACAATTTATAATTACTACAAACTAAATGTTCATCCTCCAAAATGTTATCAAAATTACCAGGAAACTATTTGTTCCAGGGTTTTACAGACAGTTCAAGAACATTTCAAACTATATACTAACTAAACATTTAATCTCAGTTTTATGTAAATATGGATATAATCTAAATATAAAGATACAATTGTATGTAGATTATATCTAAACCTAGAGTAAATACTCACAAACCATTTTATAAAAAAATGATTTTATCAAAGTAAGCTGAAATGAATAGATAACTACAGTATTCATATTTCTTACTTAAAGCAAATTAGTAACATTTCAATGATAGGAATATTTTAGAAAAGATATTTTAGATTACCTTTATCTCTTTAGATATACATTTTAAATAAAATAATTGACACTAATTTTTTTCTGAAAGAAAATTATATATTTTGATTATGTAAAAAGTTACAATTCAGTCAGGGAATAAGTGGACAAGAAATTCATGAAAATGGATTTAATGAGAATGGGATGCTTGGATATTGTTCCTATGGTCTATCAAAGAATGCTTGTAACTCTATACAACCATGAAGGACGATGCATACCTAAATTTATGCAGCAGAGGGCACTCTATACAGCCTTAATTTTCTGACCTAGCTCTTTCTTTTATATTTCAGAGAGATTTTTTTTAATTCTATAGTCAAATTTATAATTGAAATTTAAATTATCATCATGCTATTTGAACAATAAAGCAAGAAACACACTCTAATCTTTAATCCAAAGGATATTATATATTTTACACATAAATTCTGTAAAACAAACTTAAGCCCAAGCTCAGTAAAAATATAGTTATCTTTAAAATGATGTTATGAACTTTAAAAAGTCAGATTTACTGAACCATATAGAATTTGCAGGGTCTAAAAGATAAAGTACGAACCAAAATTATTTTTATAGAAAGATGTGATTACACTTTACGCAATTTTTTTATACTTTATTAACTGTTATGATCTCATAATTGGGCATAAAAATTGGATATGTAGACAGGAATATTAATAAAAATGCTTCTCAGGAACGAAATTCCCTAAATATTAATATCTGTGAATGAATATTAATCATTCTTGAACTGTGGGAAATTCCATAGTAAAATATCCAATTAGTTTTTCTTAAAGAGTCCAATTAATGTCAAAATGTTTTTGCCAGACCAAAATAATCAACTTATAGTAATGTTTACATGCCCATATTTATTTTACTACAAAATGCAGAGGTAGTGTTAAAAGATGAATAAAAAAGTTTATACAGATATATATTTAACGAGCAATATATCTATCATTCTGTCATTGCACTTCCAACTATTCAGATCATTACATCTGGCAGCAGTAAATGTTCTTAGTTGCAAACAGTTAAAGTCATATACAGTTAATTTAATTAGAAAAGAGATGTATTTAAAGAATATTGTTAAGTTTGGAGATCTTCAGGAAGGCCAGAGAAGAAAGGGATGTGGCCAGGAACAAGGTCCACCT
>NW_004444182.1:93466-106450 GCF_000243295.1 Trichechus manatus latirostris
TTCAGTTTCCATGTGTTTGATTTTTTTTCCTTTCTTTTTCTGTTGTTGATTTCTACTTTCATGGCATTATGGTCAGAAAAGATGCTTTGTAATATTTCGATGCTTTGGATTTCGTTAAGGGTTGCTTTATGGCCTAATATGTGGTCTATTCTGGAGAATGTTCCATGTGCATTGGAAAAGAAAGTATACCTGCGTACTGTTGGGTGGAGTGTTTGGTATATGTCTATGAGATCAAGTTGGTTGATGGTAGCATTTAGCTCTTCCATGTCTTTGTTGAACTTCTTTTTGGATGTTCTGTCCTTCACCACAAGTGGTGTGTTGAAGTCTCCTACTACTATTGTGGAGCTGTCTATCTCTATTTTCAGTGCTATTAGAGTTTATGTATTTTGGAGCCTTGTCATTGGGTGCATAAATATTTATTATAGTTATGTCCTCCTGGTGTATTGACCATTTAATCATTATATAGTGCCCTTCCTTATCCTTTGTGGTGGATTTTACTTTACTGTTTTGTCAGAGATTAATATTGTCACTCCTGCTCTTTTTTGAGTGTTGTTTGCTTGATATATTTTTTTCCATCCTTTGAGTTTTAGTTTGTGTCTTTAAGCTTAAGGTGTGTCTCTTGTAGGCAGCATATAGACAGATCGTGTTTTTTTTATCCAATCTGCCACTCTCTGTCTCTTTATTGGTGCATTTAGTCCATTCACATTCAGCATAATTATTGATAGGTATGAGTTTAGTGCTGACATTTTGATGTCTTTTTTTGGTGTTGTTCACAGTTTTTTTTGTTCCACTTAATTTTCTGTGCTGAGTCATTTTTCTTTGTGTATTTTCATGTTTTTCATTGTTGTTGATTTTGTGTTTGCTGAGTCTTTGTTTCTAGTTTTTTATTTTGACTTGTAGGATTGTTAGTTTCCTATGTGGTTACCTTAATATTTACCTCTATTTTTCTTTATTTTGGGAGCTTGCTGAAGCCATCATGGATTGCCTCTTTATGTGATTTGATATTGACTGTTGTCTCCGAGCCATCAATAAGTTATTATGTTTATTTATTGTATTTTTGCTTACTGTGTCCTAGCTTCTTGTTTTGTTTTGATATGCCCAAATAGGCTGCTAGTATGGGCTGGTTTGATTATTGGCACCTTTGAAGCTCTAATGTCCTGTCCCCAGGTGGTTAGATCTGTTACTAGGTATGTGAGCTCAGGAGTCCGCCTACTTCTCCTGTATTGATTCATCTCAGGTGCCCAGGTAGACAGCCACCAAGTGTGTGGTGTAGGCTCTCACTTACAGTCCTAGACTGGCATGGGTGATTGGTGTAGGCACAGGCATCTGACTGCAACAGGGGGACACACTCTGAGCAAGGCAGGGGGCTGACGGCCACCCTTGAGTGTCTAGGAGGAAGGCATGTCCCTGTTCCATAGACCATGTAGGTGGGTGGGTTTTGCAGCCGGACTAGGAGCATCTAATGCTGTTGGCTGTAAGAACTGGGAGGTACCTCTTATTCATGGGCCCCTATCGCAGGTGACTAAGTGGCATGGGTGGAGCCATCAGTCCTCAGTCCCCTGATGTGGGTAGGTGAAGATCCTGCTTAATGAGCAGAGCAGTGTCAAATGTCAAGAACCTGCCACTTCACAGCTGAAACAGTTGAAGTTAGACTTCCGGTATATACCCTGTTGTAGTGTGGTAATGAGGGCCTACGCTGTTGAGATGGGCCCACAGAAGTCTATGCAGGTTGAAAGGTACTCAAAGTTCATGGATCCCTTGTGCCTGTCCCTCGGCAAGGGAGCTGTGCCTACCTTGGGTTCCTGGCTTAGGGGAGCCAGCAATTTATTTCTTTTCCCTTTTTGTTAATTTGTTCACTCTCCAAGGCAGGGAGAATGGCTCCGGGCATGTGACAGATCCTACTTCTGGCCCAGGGGACTTGGCATTTGCTGAAGCCAGTCCAGGACCCAATGCAGAGCAGGGAGCGGGGAGGTAAATGGGAGAGAGGTTTTTCCCTAAAGGGGGTGTTTTTGATCCATGTGGTAAGCCATACACAAGTACTTATCTTTTGCCGATGAGACTGCTTCTCACCGGTTCTGGGTGGTCGTGTAGATTCTCTGGCACTGGGTCTCTCCCAGTGCAGAAAACGCACCTCCCAAGCACCACCACTTGCCTGCCTCAATGCTCACCCATGAGCTACTCAGGCCTGAAGGGCTCAGGCTCTCGCCAGGTCAGGTCTAGCAACTCCTTGCTGCTTTCGAACCATCTCTCCCTTCCCCTGCCACTCAGTCTGGTTCCTCAACTCTGCCTTTGATGTTCAGGGCTCCCAGATTGCCATATATAATCGAGTCACTTGTTTTTTTTGGTCTTTGTTGTAAGAGGGTCCACCGGAAGCATCTGACTACTCTGCCATCTTGGCCCCGCCTCAAGCAATTTTATATCTTAAGTGATCAAAAATACACAAATACTAAGAATATGAGGGGCTTCGAGATATTAGAGAATCATTTATACGACTGAACAATACACAGAGTACAAATGATACAATAAATCTTATTTTATTCGATGTGGAGGGTCTAGTCCATGCCAACAGTGTAAATGATTCCCTGGGTTCCCTCAGTTTAATCCTGTGCCCCAGTCAAGAGATTGTTCCCACTAGCTGGGAACATAGAATAATTATGTTCACATTTTTTCAACTCAAGCCACCCACTTGCTGAGATTCCGGAAAGAAGAATTTAAAAGTTTAGACATATTTATAGTAATAACACATACTATATCCTTGAGAAACATTCCTCTGTGATGGAAAAAAAAGGCTTTTCAATTGCCTCATGTGGATTGCTTGTTGATTCATGGACACGTACACCCTGACTCACAATGTCCATGGGATTATTTCTTAAAGAAGAGAGTGGGAAGATAAAGCTGAATCAAAGGCTCCCTTCACCCCTATTTTTTGGCCTGTTTATGGTTTCTGTATTGAATTTTCTGACAACTTGACAGCTTACTATTTATGGAGATTCTTCATATATTCCAGGGAAGTTGAAAGTAGAAAATACATGTATATGTATGTGAGTGTGTAAAGATAAATGTGCACAGCATTAAAACTGGCACCTTAGAAGACTTTATATCTAGGACACAGCAGTTTTTGATTACTCCTGTTACGCTAGATCAGTGAAGTAATGTAAGTGGGTTTGAGAAGACTGTACAACCACTAAAAACTTAATTCCTTCAAAAATTAAAAGCACAGAGGTTAGACTTTGACTGTAACATATAGGTGCAGGTAAAATTAATTTTTAATATGTGTACAGGTCTAAAGACATAGTGGCTGCAACAACGGGCTCAAACATAGCAACAGTTGTGAGGATGGTGCAGGACTAGGCAGTGTTTCATTCCATTAATACATATTGTGTTCTTATTACCAGTCACTTTCTCAGCTATAATTTGTGATTGATCCTTATAAGAATTCTGTGAAGGTTGAGGCAGACTGTAGTTTCCAAAGATGGCCACCACAATTATCCCATCCTTAATGTTCTTTTTATAATATGATTTTGACACTCCTTCCATTGAGCAGTGCAGTTTATATCCTCTTGCCCTTGAATCTGAGCAGGCCTTAGAAATGGCTTTGACCAGCAAGTTTGGCAGAAATGATGCCATGTGACTTTTGAGGCAAGACCATAAAAATGCCATATACTTCTGTCTGTTCTCTTAAGATGCTCACTCACAAGCTAGCCATTATGCTGTGAAGAAGCCAAGTGGCCACGACGAGGGGCTACCTGTACACGTCCTAGCTGAGGCCCCAGCTGAGAAACAGGGTCAATCATGAGATATCTGAGTGCACAGGGCTTCAGATGTTCTCAACTCTAGCCTTCAAGTCACCTCCAGCCACCAAGCCATCCCAGCTGAAGCTACTTACAGCTGTCCGTGACAAGCCATACTCAAGATTCATGAACAGAATACATGACTGTTGTTTAAACAACCATTATTTGGGAAGGTTTATTACACAATAATAAACCAAAAAACCAAACCCATTGCTGTCAGGACAATTCTGACTCATAGTGACTATATAAGACAGAGCAGAACTGCCCCATGGGGTTTCCAAGTTTGCAATCTTTACGAAAACAGACTGAGACATCCTTCTTCCATGGAACAGCTGGTACGTTTGAACCAGTGACCTTTTGGTTAGCAACTGAGCTCTTAACCACTGCACGACCAGGGCTCCTTAGATAACCAGAACATAGGCATAGCTACTCCTAATTCTACAAACGAAACAATGTGCACAGTCTTGCTAACCCAACATCATATAGCTAGAACATGTCAAAACCAAGGTGCTTGTCCAGGTTTCTGAATCACAAGTCTAGTGTTCCTTCCTCCATACACATGTGGTCAGTGTCCAAGGCATCTTTTTCTATGATCAATAGCTCATGACGTTGTGAGTTGTCCATTATTAATAATAACATAGTTGTTCACTTTTATTGACTCATCTAAGTCCTAGAATGTTCCAAAAAATAGATAATGTACTTGATATTTTAACCATATACATTAAGAATTCAAATACAGTTGAGGTGAATATGTCGATATATGTTGGAGATGACAAGAACATGGTCATGATAAAAGTCATGTAAAAAGAAAGACAAGAACTAACAAGTTGTAGATTACTTTTTGAAAACAAGAGTAAATATATATCAAAATCAGTTTTAAAATCTTAGAACTTAACGACTATTTGTTGGTAAAATACATTCTCAAATGACCACTTCATTAAGCTTATCAATTTTAAGAAGTTTGAAACCCAGGCTTGGTGAAGGGAGACAATTATTAGCACTTACTCTCTTTCCTTCAATAAGATTTTTTTGAACTCATCTGAAGGCACCTGCAAAGCTGATGTTTCAAGTACTTCACTCTCCAAAGGCAGATTTATCACATGCAATCTTAGTTCAGCCTTTGTTGCAGAGTTTCCAGAACTACCATTATTGAATAAATCAGAAAAATCAATACTGAGCTTCATATTCTCATTTAATCTTAATGCATCAATAGTCACACCTTCTTCCTGAAAGGGAAAAAAACATAAAATAATTATTAGTGAATTTTTATATCTTTCACAAGAAAAATTGGGAAAAAAAAAACCTAGTTTGAAAGGAAAGAAACGTATTGATGTGAAATCAAATCCTTACTTGCATTTCATTATCATAAGAGTGTTCCATGACCAAACTTCAACTGCATTCTTTTTCAAATTGATTTTTCTTTTCTAAGTTCTATCTTATTATAATAAAATTATTTTCTCAAAAGTTCTGCTTTAACTTTTACTTTAAGTTTTCTTTTTCTAATAACAGCTAAAAATAACCCTGCATAAACTTGAATATCAGTGAAGAGTTATTTAATGAGCTGAATTGCTCCTTAAGGTTTTGTCACAAGTTTCAAAGTGAAGCCAGCTGATTATTTAACATCTTTGGAGGACGAGGTAAAAAAGAATTTTCAGGAAACTCTTGAATATTTTAACAGGCATGTATAGTGAACTATTTGAGTTCACTAGTAGAATCTCAAATAGAATTTAATTGGACCTTTTAATAAATATTGACATCAATTACCAGAGAAGCATACTGTTCTGCACTGAACTCATGCTATGGATATTTGTCTATAATTAAATTTGCCATGATGTATGGGTTTTAAATGAGATAATGCAATTCATAATAGCCAAGTTCAAATAAAATCTCAATGACACATCATTATTAGTGTTTTATTTTTAAAATAGTACATAGATACCAGGCTATGTAGTATAGTTCATCTCTCCATTTTCTCAAAAAGTTAGTATTTTTATTATGTATACTATTTTGAAAAACAATAAAATAAGATATGTGTACCTCTACATGAAAAATACAGTGGTTAAGAAATCCATACATCCATAAATGTCTTTCGCATTAGGCCTAGAGTTGGCAGGGAAATTGGTCAAATTAAAAACAGCTGATTGAAGCTTATTCAACAACCAATATTAATTCCCCTACCATCAGAAGGGACTTTAACTATGATTTTTCCTAAAGAAACTAACTTAATAAATATCCACTATGCATGATTTGTTCTTGACATTGATGATACAAAAGATATTCCAGGTGAAATCCCAAGATATTGAGAATTTCCCAGCATAACAAATGTGAAGAGAAGCCTTCACATTTTAAAACGTGAAGTCTAGTGACTTATAAATAATAAAGACTTTTTTTTATTCAGTGCACATCATGTTAGTTACATTTCCTCATCCCAATCACTGGATTCAAATATACTCAGTTGACATGATTGAATTTTGGTAATATGTAACATTTATCCAAAGATGCACATAAAGATAATACAGATACTATGGGCTAGATTCTCAAGATAAAAAAAAAAAGGAAACATAAACACACACACACACAAAATCAAGGAGACCAAAAAAGCAGAAGTAACTGTGTTGCTGCAATCTTTTTAAGACTTTTCTCTTAAAACAGACTCTAGATTAAACCTACCATAAGGTATATATAACCATGTATAATCCATGCTTCATACAACAGCTAAAAATTTTAGATAGAATTATAGAGGTGCAAGACATTAACCTGATTTTATGTTTTTAAAGAAGAAATTAAATAGAAAAGGGTAACAATATAAACTGAAACTGTGATAAGAGATAACATGATTTCTTAAAGTTTCTTATTTTCTAAGAGATGTTAATGGCATCTACCAGGGTAAAGAAAAGGGGGTGGGTCCATGGATAAATAAATATGTATGAACTGCTAGATTAAATACAATTTAAATAGTTTCTTTTTTAGTAAATTCTCAGAAACTTCAAGACTCTAACTGTACCAAGAAGTTTCACGAGTTGGTAGTGTGAAGCATTTCCTAAAAGTATTTGCGTATGGAACCTATTTTGCAAGGAGTTAATTGTCAGACCAGAGTTCCACATCTTGGGTAGTGTAAAACTACTCTATGGATGGCGTATTATTCATATAGTAAGGATAATGAATTATCTCCAAAAATTTTCTTTTTCATAAAAAAATAATTACTGGCTTAATTTTCACTAAAAATAACAGTATGGTCACCTTTCAGTTTGCCTCATTTCCCTACTTCCTCATCACTATTAATAAAAATCCATCGCTGTCAAGTTGATTCTGACTCCTAGAGACCCTACAGGATAGAAGAGAACTGCCCCATAGGGTTTCCAAGGCTATAATCTTTACAGGAGCAGATCACCAAGTCTTTTCTCCCTCGAAGCCTCTGGTGGGTTCCAACAGCCAACCTTTCGGTTAGCAGCAGAATGCTTAATCACTGTGCCACCAGGACTCCTTCCCATCACTCTATACAGCATTAAAATGTTCACATAATCTCTAGATTCCTCTGTGGATTTTTTTTTTTCTCCTTACCTTACTATTTGTGCTCTCCTTTGTAGAAAACTGATTTTTTACCAAACACTGTCTTGTTTGCGAACCAACTTGAAATTGTTCTTCATGTGCATGGGCTTCTAAGAAACAAGGACACTTCAGGTCCTGGGTAACTTTAACTTCTAATGCCTCTTTCTCATGGGGCAATCTTTGTTTCTTTTTCAGTGCACTTAATTCTTTCATTGTCATCTCTAACTTTATTCTAAGCTGTCTTCCTTCCTCCCTGGCGCTGTTCCTTTCCGCTCGAACTTTACTCCATTTTTCTCTCCAGTTGGCAGTGCAGTCTGACCACCACCGCATGGTCTTTTCCATCTGAGCAGCTCTGGCCTTGACTTCTTCAAGTTCCCGCAGACGAAGCTCTTCGCTAATGTCCCATTCATTGGTGTTGTGTGAGTGTGTACAGACATTTTGGGTGGCATGAGACTGTAGTCCATAAAGTGGCAAATAGGAGTGGCAGGTCTCCCTGGGGGGTGAGGCAGGCACTACTGAGTCACAAGGTGATTTCAGTGATGACTGTTGCATCTGGAAGATTTGTGCTTCCTCAATTAATCGATGAATGGAATCTAAATTCGTATCTTTTCAGGCCTAAGGAAGACAAGGAAAAGAATTACACATTTGGATTTCCCTTGCAATTACAAGAGCAACACCTAGTTGGTTTTTTTTTTTTTTAAGTTGATGAAAACAATGCATCTTTTCCATATTGTATATATGCACATTTTCTTTTCCAGTGTAACAAAAAAATATAAAGGATTTTGTGAAATTGTAATTATCCTCAAATTAACAGAAATTTCTCATATTAAATCTTACCAAAAATACAAATATAAAGATGCAATTGGGAATAGTATATGGCGTCAATAATTTATTTCAACAAATAAGATTATATTTAAATAATGTTTATTGTCATGCGTATTGTCCATTAACTACACAATAGTCTCCTTCTTCCCTACTAACTGAATCCTAATTTGTTCAAATGGAATACAGAATTCATTAATCTCTGGGAAGATAAATCCCCATCCCAGTCCCAGGTGCTAAATCATAATTGGTCTAAATCTGCCATGTTGACCTCAATGTCATTGACCATTCACTAGTTTCAAGGTACGAATATGACCTGGTACTGGCTGATGAGATGTAATGAGACATCTACTGGGAAAGGTTTCTCTTCCAGGAAAAATATGAAAACCTCAGAATGAGACACCCTCTTTCCTCTGTTTTCTTCCTGCCTGAATGAGGGCATGATTATGGAAGAAGGCAGTGTACCAGTCTTCTGGTAGCATTTAGGTTGGTGGAGTGGAGTGGAGAAAAGAGCCTGATTTAACGGCGAAGCTACTGCATCAGCTCTGGAGTACCCATCTCTGGTCTCCTTGCTATGTGAGAGTGATTACTTATATTTATTTAAGCTATGATAGGAGCCCTGGTGGTACAGTGGTTAAGCACTCAGCTGCAAACTGAAAGGTTGGTGGTTCGAACCCATCCACTGGCTCCGCCAGAGAAAAGACCTGGAACCTGCTCCCATAAAGATTACAAAGCCTAGGTAAGACTTTGGGGGCAGTTCTACCATGTCACATGGGTTGTTATGAGTCAGAATCCGCTTGATGGCACATAACAACAGCAGCTGGTTTTCTGTTACTTACAGTCAAAAGCATATCTAACTGATACATAATTAATTTAGTATCATGGTTAATACTGTTATAAGCTCTGAAAATTGATTATTATAAGACATGCCCATTTTCCTCAAAGATTTTACAATCTAGCGGATGAGACAAGCGGGTATAAATAAAAAATATATTATTTTTACTATAACAAAAATATTTATTGATTCATTCCATCTTGTTTTAGTACATGTTATGTGCCAAGTTAGCATTAGGTTCCTTGGTGCCCTAAGCAGTAGTGCTAAAGGAGTGATGAACTCTGTCTCATAGAAAAGAGGAGGTTTCACAGAGTAGATAACACTTGCATAGAATCTTAGCAATTTCAAAGGTTTTTAAGACAGGTATCCCTATAAATAGCAAAAGGCAGATTAATTTGCAAATACAAAGCCTTCTTATCAATATGTACACCCATTAGGTTACTCAATATAGCCACATAACTATTTTGAGAATACAGCAAGTAGAATTTCTTCTTCAGAATAACTGAGTTAAAATATGCATTCAATTTACAAATCAATAAAGTTCTGTGGCTGTATAAAATTACTCATTATTATTACTAGGTAAGTTTTTCTGGTGTAAATAATCTTTGGTGACATTTTATGTGCATGACATTAATTTCGTTCACTTTTTTCATTTTTAATAATTACAAATCATAAACTGCCTCCTTATGACCCATCTATTTCATCAACTGAATGTGTTCCATTATACCAACTAACTTGCAAAATAAGCCTTTATTTTTCTAAAAAGCTACATAATACTAAATGTATATCACTTTCAGGTGTGGGGAAAAAAACATTTTTAACAAGTGTCCTGTGGAGAAGCCAAACCAATACACTCATTGTAAGACTTATTATAATACAGACTCATGATTGTAATTACTTTTATTAGCACTGGTATATGCCAATCATATTTGAATTAGTGCTGATTTGGAGTAAACATCCCTTCATTTTCTTGAATTCGGAGGGCAATAATAATAAACTGACCAAATTTCTTGGACCATTACTAAACCAAAATCAATATTATATATATATATATATATAGTTTTAACATAGACTCTTAAAAGAAGAAAAGAACAAAAGAAACTCTTAATTAGAAGCACACGAAATATTATATGTATTTTTTCTTTTGGTTGGAATTCTAAAATGAAGACAGAGAATTTTTTTTAGCATATTAAAGTTAAATTTAACCTTGCCGTTTTTCAAAATAAATAGTATCATGAAATTGCAATGACTTTTAAAATATCTCATTAACTTTTACTTCACTAATGTTTTGAAGACTCTATAATTGGATTCTGGTACATTCGGATCTTGCCTACCAATTAACTATGTATTTTTTCCACATCTGATTAAACAAAAGTGAGTTGGGTTTAATCATTCAGTCCTTGAACTTAAATAGTATTTCTGGGAGTTTTCTCAATCAAGGATAAACGGGGATATTTAATACATATGTATATTTATTGAAGCAATCCTTTACACATACGTGCATTCTCTTCATGTTTCATTTCATGCAACTATGAAAGTATTTGCTAATGGCTGTAACACAAGGCCTTTGATGCGTGCAAAAAATACTTTAATGCCATTGGCTCTTTGGTTTCTTCTACTGACTTTTGGCTTTGTGAAAAATGCTCATACAATCAGACTAATACAATTATTGCAAATACTTTTGAATATAGGATGCAACCAAATAAATAAAAATCTGATGGCTCTACAATATATATATAAAATTGCTAAACATATTGTTTGTTGCCAAAGAGGAGCTTAATGTGTAAGACTGAGCTCCAGAACCACACTCTATTGGTTCAAGTCCTGAGTCTGACACTTTCTAGAGAGATGACTTGGACAAATTATATAAACTGTCTTTGACTCAATATCCTCATATGTAAAGGGGGACAGAAATAGCAAGTACCTCATTGAATTGTGAGCATTAAATGGGAAAATGTCTACATACTGGCTGTCTTAGGCTCTTAGCCAAGGAGACAGTATTTCTCAGCAATTCAAGTCTCTAGTATGTCACACTGGGATAATGTGTCGTTTAATTTTTTTCATTTTTCTCTCTTTTTTTGAATGAGAAATGGTGTACTTAAAAACAGAGAGCATATAAGGATAAATGATATTTACAAAAATGCTTTGAATTTTATGTAATAAAGGTACAGTCTTAAATTTATATAGCATTAATATTGTTCCATATAAATCAAAATAGATTACAGGTTTCAAAACAAGCAAGTATAGGAGGCGTGGATTTCACTAATCACAAACTCAGATATTCACAAAATAAAATATACTTAATTTTTCTATAACTAAATTTATTTTCTAAATTGATCCCTGATATCCTTGATCAGGGACACTTCTCATCTTTAATTTGCTGTTTACTCTCTTCCTTTCTGTTACGTACCATATGAGTCTCCATACAGGGAGGACAAAGAGGGAGGAGAGCACCAAACTGACAAGTGCTCTTTGTTGTAATATATTTTTACTTAAACACCTTGAATATGAAAGCTCAAAGGTCAAGCGTTTCGTGAGTGTGTGTGTGTGTGTGTGTGTGTGTGTGTGTGTGTGTGTGTGTGTGTGTATTTCGGATGGTGGTCTTTACATTTCAGTTTTTTAATATTTCATTGCGTTTTCTGTGAAGGTTGACATAGAAGTTTAGGTTCCCCTTCAACAATTTCTACACAAGTTGTTTAGTAACATTGGTTACGTTCTTTACAATGCCTGAACATTCTCATTATTTCCCTTCTGGTTGTTCCATTTCCACTAATCTAGTTTCCCTACCTCTTACATTCTCACCTTTGTTTTAAAGTAACTGTTGACCTTCTGGTCTCATATAGATGATTTTTTAAAGAAGTACAGTATTCATGGGTGATATTCATTATTTTGTGAGCCAATTTGTTATTTACCTACAAGGTTACCTCAGGGGTTAGTTTAGGGTCAAGGTTTAAAGACCGTCATGGGGCAATAGTCTCAGGGAGTCCTCTAGTCTCAACCAGTCCAGTAAGCCTATTTTTTGTTTTGTTTTTTAGGAATGAGGTTCTGTTCCACATTTCTCTCTCATCTTATCACGGTCCATCTGTTGTGGCCTTAATTAGGACAGTCGATAGTGGTAGCCTGGCACTATCTAGGTCTTCTTGTCTCAGGATAAATGAATCTTTACACTTCTTTTCACTAACCTTATTTTGACTCCTAAAAAAAAAAAAAAAAATTTTTTTTGTTTTAATTTTTGTTCTCTAAACAAAGACGTAATATCAATTACTGACATTCATTGAACACTTTCCAGGTGCCAGGAATTTTGCTAAGTGCTTTGCATTAATTAACCTGCCCATAAACTACGTACTATTATTCCCGCTATCCTGAAAGTCAAGAAACTAGGATTTAGAGTGCTAATGTAACCAGCCCAAGATGTACCAAGAGAGGTGGCCAATCTACTTTTGGAATTAAGGAAATATGAATCCAGAGCCACTGCCTTTCCATATCAAAAATATACAGCTTCCAAATATCATCTATTTTCATTTGCAGTGAGATAATCTTTTAGATTACTTGAGAAATACATTTAGTAGACTCTCATTCTGGATATTTCCATGCTCAAATATTCTCTATGTATCACACCATAATCAGTCTCCTAATCCTGACATCACCCTTTGAGTTAATTCAATCCCCTTTTCATTGTTTAAATGAACTGCAAGGTCTAGTGTCTGTCCATCCCATCGGCTGCCTCTGTTTGTCACTCCAGCTTTCATATCGCAGACTTCAGCCACACTGGGTATATCAGTTCCTCGCGTGGGCCTATCTCACTGTGGTTTTAATTTGCATTTCTCTAATGGCTAGTGATCCCGAGCATTTCCTCATGTGTCTGTTGGCCATTTGAATGTCTTCTTTGGTGAAGTGTCTGTTCATTTCCTTTGCCTATTTTTTAATAGGATTATTTCTCTTTTTGTTGTAGAGGTGTTGGATTTTCTTGTAGATATGGAGATTAGA
>NW_004444182.1:110727-140389 GCF_000243295.1 Trichechus manatus latirostris
AGGAGCCAAAAACATACAAAGAAACAAAAAAGAATGCTATGGGAGCTTGCCGTTGGAGTGGAGAGAAAAGAGACGGTTTTGTGTCCCACTGGACGCTCCGTGAGGCTGCTTTCTCGTACCCCTTGTTTGCTGGTCTCCGATAGGAGTCCAAGATGGTGGATCCACACTGCCTTAGCTGGTAGGGGACCTCTGCATGAATCTCTCGTTGCTCTCCGTTCTGTGTTAGTTTTCTCACTCCATTTGGTGGTTGGCTGAGTTCTTTATCTCTTCATTAGATGTTTTAGGGTTTCAGGATTGTTGTAGTCTCTGTTCGGCTTAATTTTTCGGATCTTTGCTGTCGAGAGATGGTGTGGTGCTTCTGCCTAGAGCGCCATTTTGCTGGAACTCCGGGATCACAAATTTTAATTAAGCCTTCAAAAAGAACAGCAGTGTATTGTGATCCAAAACATACCTATTTTCTTTAAATATGGAAGGTTTTCTCAACTGATAATCTTAGGTATTATTTGAAGAATGAGAGGGAACAGAAAGAAAAACATTTTTTGGCGGAAGTAACACTATCACAGCAGAAAAGTATAGAGGCTAAAAGGATTTTTGTTTTATTGTTAATACTTATTCCTTTCCCCTAACCTATAGGAAATGCTTTCTAAATGAAATCCTGCTTGCATTTTTTCCCAAGAAGCTTAGGGTCTCTAATGTACACACAACAATAATAGCAAAAGCCATAAGCAAGGAAAAAATAGATTAATGCAGCACAATGTTAAGAAACAGTTGTAACTATAGATGTGACATCACACATTCTGATAGAAAAAGAGAAGGGCAAGGACCATTTTTTAATATTTAGGAAAGAAAAACATCATGCTGTATTGTAAAATGTGGCTTGTCCATCAAGTACGCACAAATTATTTGTATAAAATGTACACATTTCGTTGTGAGTCTGACACAGATAAAGCAATGTGGTTTGGGGAATGTTTTACAAAGAAACTACAGAGTCATTAACATGAAAAGACCACTTGTGACAGTGAGATAAGTGAACAATTACAGTGGAAGGTCACGTGACATCACTTCTATATTGTCTGTTCTGCCAATTTAAAAAAAAAAAAAAAACATTGCCATCAAGTCGATTCCAACTCACAGCGACCCTATAGACCAGAGTAGAACTGCTCCATAGGGTTTCCAAGGAGCGGCTGATGGATTTCAACTGCTGGCTTTCTGGTTAGCAGTCGAGCTCTTAACCACTGTGCCACCAGGGCAATGGTTAAATAGTACATTTTTAAAATCCGGAGACTCTGTCAAGTTATACGGGCAGTTACAGTCTACATTTGTTGGTGCTGAATTGAGATTCTGAAACTGCACAGTGGCAGGAAATACTTGCACAAAGCAGGCAATTAAATAATATCAAATAAATCTGTACAAACTGCCAATTATTTAAAGCTTAGATCCTTTACTTTCCAAAAATATTGTAGTATAAAATAAACACAAACATTTTAATAAGTTTATATATTTATGTTTGGCCAAAGTCATTATTTAATTATAAATCACATTATCTGATCAGATAGAAATTATTTTAAAAAAAATTTGCATGGAGTTCATATGATAAGCCCTGCCTTTTGTTAGTGGGATCTTCATTGCTTGTTGTGTTATTTGTCGCTGGGTCAGTTCAAACTCATGCGGACCCCATGTACAACAGAATGAAACAGTGCCATGTCCTGTGTAATCTTCACAGTCACTGGTATGCTCAAGTCCATGGTTGTGGCCACTGTGTATTTTGAGTGCCGTCCAGCCTAAGGGGCTCATCTTTCAGCACTGTATCAGACAATGTTCTATTGTGATCAATAGGGTTTTCACTGGCTAATTTTCAGAGGCAGATCTCAAGGCCTGTCTTCCTAGTCTGTGTTAGTCTGGAAGTTCACTGAAACCTGTCCACTATGGGTGACCCTGCTGGTATTTGAAATACCGTTGGCATAGCCTCCAGCATCATAGCAACACGCAAGCGACCACAGTATGACAAACTGACAGACTACCTCTTTAAACTCTTACTATTGCTTAGTATTGTTGAAGCCATGTATCACTGTTCCAAATCAATACCATGTTTTCAATGAGTCATTGAGTCCGTAAGTTAAAGACTGAGGAAAAAGAAAAAGAATATGCTTCTTAGGGAAAGCTCAATGATTAAAAAAAAAAAAGAAAATTAACTCAATTTCTTTTAAAATAAGCTATTTCAGAATAATCTCTCCACATAATAGCTTGATGTTATCACTATCATACTCAGGCATTAGCAATGTTTTCCAAGCTTTGAGAGAAAAGAAAAATCAGCATTAAAATAATAACTTACTTACAGGTTAGACAGAAAGTAATCATTCTGATCTGATTTGGAATATGAACAGAGGAATAAAGAGGGATCCAAAATCCACAATCCATTTTATAAAGTGTCAATGCATCATTTATAGTGGGTCTTAGAAAAATAAAATTCCTGTTTTCTGGCAGGCCTTGAAACCTTTGTAGTGGTTTGCCTGCCAAGTACAAATTGAGGTTCAGACAATTTAGAATTTCTTGGTGGGTATAACATAACTAGTCATGTGTGATACTTGGGGTGTCAAACAGGTTCAAGAAAGTGCTGTGTTAAAATATTCCTAAAATTTCTCACCAGCATATGAATTTTGAGAGTTAAAGGTATTTTAACTAAAATTTGAGTTCAGAAGCTTTATTGTTTATTGCAGCAATTTATAAAAAACGTATACTGCTTTTTGCCTCTTTGTATGAAACCTGACACTTGCTGAAGTCATCCACATTTTCCAATAGTTGTGTTCATTTCAAGGTTTCAGTGAACAAAACCACAAGCTATCCCAATTTTCCTACGCAATCTAATCCAATTTAATAGTGCCAAATAAATAAGCCAGAATATCCGCTGAGAACTTAAGCCAACACTGAAATTACTATTAGTAGTGGTGGAATTGTAGAGCCTCACTGAGTCTTAATTACATTTAAGAATTTCCTTACTACTAGTTCCAGGCGGCTATCAGACTGGGCACTCTTTTTTTGGAAAGAACAGTGCTACGGCCTGCTAACGTCAAGGATTCTATCACTTTCCAAAGTTCGACTCGTGACTCTAAATCTGGTAATTACATAGCTATATTAATATCAATTTATATAATCTCATACAAACTAAATAATGCACAACTAATCAGTAACCAGTTGTCATTGGGTGGATTCCTTAAAGGTATTTTAACTAAAATTTGAGTTCAGAAGCTTAATTGTTTCTTGCAGCAATTTATAAAAATGTATACTGCTTTTTGCCTCTTTGTATGAAATCTGACACTTGTTAAAGTCATCCACATTTTCCAATAGCTGTGTTCCCATAACATAGCGATTCCATGTGTGTCAGAGGAGAACTGTGCTCCATAAGGTTATCAATGTCTGTGATATTACAGAAGTAGATCACCAGGCCTTTCTTCTGAAGTGCCTCTGGGTGAACTGGAACTGCCAACCTTTCAGTTAGCAGGCGAGTGTGTTAACCATTTGCACCACCCTGCTACTGCTAAATAATCCCTAGAATAAAATTTCTATGGATTTTAGTTAAAAAGAAATAAAAATAAAATCCAAAAGAACACATTGCAAACTACTTTAAATTAGTATTATTATTATTTATAATGTGAGAGCTGATTACTCTATGAAATAATGCCCTTCATAGTTCCACTACTAACTAGGTGGTGGTTAAGAGCAGGGGTTTATGTTTTCCAAAGTCATAGCTTTTTTAAATTTAAAAGCAATTTGTTTATCATAACTTAATATACATAAATGTTTAATATAAACGATTATAATAATTTAATGCTGATTCATGAACATTTTCCGATACCTATGTTCATTTCAAGGTGCCAGTGACAAAACCACAAGCTATTCAAATTTTCCTTGTATTTCCTAAGCAAAATTCTTAAGCCATTTACCCCATTCACACTGGCTCACAGAGGATGTGTGAAGCTAAGTCAGAAATTCTTCACAGATCTAGCGACACTTCTTAGTGAACAAGAGAAAGCTTTTCATGTCAATGTGATTCAGTGATATTTTCTCACACCTATTTGAAGGAATGTGCGTAGCTGCCAAAGCACTTTGTATTAGCTGACTAGAAGGTTTTCTCAGGCTTAAATAATGAAGTTCAAAGAGCGCAGTCCAAGTGACTGTCATGTTTATTTTTGAACAATAGTCATAAATTTTTTTTAATCAAAACAACATTTATTCTCAAAGTCTGGTTCATTTCCCCAACAGTACCTTCCTTATATTAATCATCCAGATTGGCTAAAATGTATCCCACATCAAAAAGCTAAGAGAAAAAAATGTGATCTAATGTATTCTGGTTTTTATGAACTATACTTATGTGTAATATTTCCACATACTTTGTTTCATCCACCATACTTCTTAGTCAAGTAAAGCAATGTTTGTATATAAAAGCATGTCTAATGGTGTTTGTTACTTAAGCTTCATTTCTTAAGTATGACCTGGAATTTAATCTTCAATGTAACAGTGATAACCACGTTGGTGCCAGAAAGCAAAATTCACTATTTTGAAATATAAAGCAGATGGGAAAAAAGAGTCATTTCAAAACCCTAGCTCCCCTTAAATCACAAGACTACTAGTTGCCCAAATGTTATAGAAAGCATCTGGAAAAGACTGAGCAAGACAGGATGTTCTCTGGACAGTCAAAAGGCCAGGCTGACAGAATCTACATCCCCCAGAGTTCAACACTTGGGAACCCAGGGAGGCAACTGCCAAGTACAAGCAGCCTATGGAATTGTAGCTACTGTTTGTCAAGGGCTACTGAGAGCCTGGTGACAAAAATATCTGCCGTAGGACGTCAAGATTTCAGTCAGTCTTAAGAAGTTTCAAAAACACCCCCTAAGAGGTTGGGTAAAACTGTCATCACTGCCTTGGTGGTCAAGTGAAGCAATACTTAAAAATTTAGAAGTTAGCTTTTAATTTATTTATTCAGTATGTTCATTGGACACTACCATGATGGAACATGTTTAAGTTGGGCTAATGAGCAATGGAGACCTGGTGGCACAGTGGTTAACAGCTTGGCTGCTAACCAAAAAGGCTGGCAGTTCAAATCCACCAGCCACTCCTTGGAAACCCTATGGGGCAGTTCTACTCGGTCCTACAGGGTTGCTGTGAGTCAGAGTTGACTCAACAGCAATGGGTTTGGTTTTGGTTTTAATGAGCAATAGATGTAGATAATTAACCAAAATAGTAAAGGTGGTATATACTGTCCTATTGCTATAACAAATTACCACAAACTTAGTGGCTTAAAACAACACAAATTTATTATCTTACAATTCAGGAGGTCAGAAGTCCACAGTCAGTCTCACTGAGATAAAGTCAAGGTGTCAGCACGACTGGTTTCTTCTGGAGGCTCTGAGGGAAGAATTTATTTCCTTGCCTTTTCCACCTTCCAGAGGCTACCTACATTCCTTGGCTCACGGCCCTTTCCTTGCATCACTCCAACTCGGCTGCCATCCTCACATCTCCTACTACTAACTCCTACCTTTCTACCTCTTCTTATAAGAGCCACTGATACTACATTGGGCCCGCTCAGATAACACAGGATAATCTCCTCATCTCAAGATTCTTAATCACATCTGCAACATCCTTTTTACTATGTAAAGTAATTTATTCACAGGTTCCCGGAATTAGGATATGAACACCTCTGGCAGGCCATTATTCAGCCTGCCATAAGTGGCATAGTGAAAAGAAATTAGACTTTGAAACCACATAGGTGACTTTAATTTCTTGCTTTCTCATTTAGCATCTATGTGACCTTAGCAACTTAATTTACATGGAAAGGCTTCCTCATCTATAAATGGAGATATGAGTAACTCTGTAATGTACTTGTTTCAAGAGCACCACATCAATTTTCCTTCTCTACTGGATCATCTGCTTCAGCATATCAACTCACTGCATCATTACACACTGTCCCCAAGTAATACCCCATTTCTCTGCTCTCATCACAACAGAGATGACCTATCCAAAGTGTTATTTATTTTCACTGCTTTCATCTTTTCACTCCCCATTCCCTCATCAACCCGTTACAGTTGGAAATCTGCATACTCCATTCCACAGAAATCACACTTGTCAAGAACACAAATGACTTTCTTATTGCCAAACCGAATGTTCATAATTTTATCCTTACCTAAACTGACCTCAGCAATATTCCAAACAGCTGAAAATTTCCTCCTTCATTCTTTTGCTTACCTCATCACAACACTCGCCTGATTATCCCTCTGCCTCCTCCTTCCTGCTCTCCTTTGTTTCTCTCTGCTGCTCATCTCTAAATATCAAAGTCCAAGCTCGATGGCACTAAATGTAATGTCTTTGTCACTGACTGCCAAATTCACACCTCCAGCCCTTTCTTCTCTCCCAAGCTCTAGACTCACATATTGTAATGTTTTCTCAGTATCTTCACTTGGGTGTCTAATAGGTATCTCAAACTTAACACTGATCAAATTGAACTCTTGATCCCTAGCCCTCTGCAAATGTGTTTCTCCCAATTTGAATATCACAGTAAATGTCACCAGTATGCAACCAAACTGCTCAAGTCAAAAATCTTGTTTCTTTTTTACCCCATATTTAGTCAGCAAGTCCTATTATCTCATTGCTTCCAATTACTTCCTAGACCCATGTACTTCTTTCCACCTTCACTGCTTCTACCCTGTGGAAACAACTACCACCTCTCAACTTTTGTTAGCTGCCATGGAGTCAGCCCTGACTCATGTAACCCCATCAACAACTCAATGAAATGCTGCCCAGTCCTGTGCCATCCCCATGATCATTTGCAGATCAGACTGTTGTGATCCACAGGGTTTTCACTGGCTGATTTTTCAAAGCAGATCAAGTAGATCTCGAGGACTTTCTTCCCCTCTCGATTATACTACTATTGAAATGCTTACTACTTCTCTCTATCTAGTTGGGGTACAGCAGTCAAAGAATCTTTCTAAAATTTAAATCACATTACTTCACTCCCAAATTAAAACCCATCAATGCCGCCACATTTAGAATAAAATAAAATAATTTATAATTTATTTTTGTTGTTGTGGAGAATATACACAGCAGAACATACACTAATTCAAGTTTCTACATGTACAATTCAGTGACATTGACTATATTCTTTGAGTTGTTCAGCCATTCTCACCCTCCTGTTTTTTGAGTTGTTCCTACCCTGTTAACATAAACTCACTGCCTCCAAAGTTTCCTACCAAATCTTTTGAGTTGCTGTTGTCAACTGGATCCCATATAAATAGATCTTAAAAGAGTACAATGCTCAAGGCAGACATTCTTTACTAGTTAAGCTAAACTGTTGTTTGGTTTTAAGAAGACTTTAGGAGATATTTAAAGATGATCTCAGTGCTCCAAAAAATCTGGATTCCATGAGATTTTGAAATTCTGTTCTGTATTTTTCTCCTAACATAAAAGCTTTTAATCATAGCCTCAGTTTTCCATGGTCTGGCTTCAGCCTCTCTCCCTGACCTCCACTCCTACCCCCATGCTGTCTTCACCAGCTCCAGCCACGTTGGCTCTCTCCTGTTTGAACAGGCCACATGCATTCCTGCTGCAAGACCTTGCGCGGACAATGCTCTTTCCTCAGATCTTTATTCTCCTCTCATTCTGGTCAATCCAGCCTCAGCCCATCTGCCACTTTTCCAGGGCACTTCCCTAACTATTCGTTCATTTTTCTTACTATTATTTTCCATTACTTTATAATATCTCAATTATTTAATATTGCTTTTTTTTTGTCTCCTACTAAAATGTGAGAATAAGGATCTTGTCTGTCACAGAACTGCACATATAAAAAGTTGAATTGGTATATGTTTTTGCCATTTATATTCTCAACTACAAAAATAAATAATTTTCAAAAATAAGGATCTTGTCTAATATTTTAACACAGCATGCCTCCAGTATTGCATGGAATATACTAGCTCAATAAATATATGTTAAATCTATAAATTTATATTTGTAAAAATGTTCTAGGAATAATATGCTTGCTGATATGAATCACAAAAATTAACATTTATTATTTACTATATTTCACACAGTAGATTAATTACTTTAAAACATGAGTGATGTAAATATTCACAAAAAATATTTTGATGTAGATTTTATTATCCTATTAAACAAATAAGAAATCTAGACTGAGGGAGTTTAAATATCTTTCTCAAAGGTCATGGCTAATGAATATTGGAAGCAAGATTTAAATCAGAAGTCATCTAATCACAAAGTTTTAAATTCTGTGCTTTTCACATACTTAGAATAAAAGAAACAGTACCTTTTATTAAGTGCTAGAAAAATGGTTCATTTATCTTATGCTGGAAGTAAAGGGAAAACAATAATTAATTCAGTCCACAGGTGGAAAAAATAGAGCCAAAAAAAAGCTTTGTGCCCACTTTGGTGAGTGGAGTGTGGGGTCTTAAAAGCTAGTGAGCGGCCATCTAAGATGCATCAATTGGTCCCAATTCAGCTGGAGCAAAAGAGAATGAATAATACCAAAGACACAAGGAAAATATTAGCCCAAGACACAGAAAGCGCCACATAAACCAGAGACTCCATCAGCCTGAAACCAGAAGAACTAGATGGTGCCCAGCTACCACCAATGACTGCCCTGACAGGGAACACAACAGAGAGTCCCTGACAGAGCAGGAGAAAGTGGGGTGTAGAACTCAAATTCTAGTAAAAAGACCAGACTTAATGGTCTGACTGAGACTGGAGGGACCCCGGAAGACATGCCCCCAAACTCTCTGTTAGCCCAAAACTAAAACCATTCCCGAGGCCAACTCTTCAGATAAAGATTAGACTGGATTATAAGACATAAAATGATACTCATGAAGAGTGTGCTTCTTAGCTCAAGTAGATAATGAGTCTAAATGGGCAACGCCTGTCCAGAGGTGAGATGAGAAGGCAGAAAGGGACAGGAGCTGGTTGAATGGACGTAGGAAATAACCGGGGTGGAAAGGAAGAGTGTGCTGTCACAGTATGGGGAGAGCAAGTAGGGTTACACAGAAGCATGTGTATAAATTTTTGTATGAGAAACTAACTTGAACTGTACACTTTCATTTAAAGCATAATAAAAAAAAAAAGGTTTATCCATATGAGAACATATTGGCAGCAGCTACTTGAAAGATTAGATAGGAACCTTGGGGATAATGAGTTTGTTATCGGGGGAAGAACTCAGAAAAGGAGGGTGAGAATGGTTGCACAACTTGAAGAATGTAATTAATGTCACTGAATTGTACATGTAGAAACTGTTGAATTGGTGTATGCTCTGCTGTGTATATTCTCAACAAAAACAAATAAAATTATAAAAAATAAAGATTCACACATTATATATGTGTATATATGTTATTTTCAACTGAGTTCTATATGATTTTATATTGTTATTTAAGCAGACTGAACTGATGTTTGGTGCATATTTAGGAATGTCAGCAGTACTTGCAGAAAATACATCCCTAATCTAAAAATAACTTTGTTCAACTGATTTTCACTACAATTATATATGTGCAAAGACTTAAAGTAAAATCATAGTTACTTTTTAATGTATTTTGAATATGGATTTCTAATATTTCTTTGTTTCCAAGGTTCATGTTACATGCTTATAAAGTCTTTTTCAGATTTGAAAAATACATAGCTTCTGTATTATCAGTTATCAATAAATGTTAATTTTAGACTACAAATTAAATAATAATTACTAAAGAGCATTAAAATTATATTTTTACATTCAAATCATGTACATTTACCAAGCAGTTTTTAAGCTATGATAGAAAAAAGCAGGGATTAAAGGTTAGATATTTAAAAATTGTTAGACAAATCTGGTCTAGTAAATTAAAATGTGCTGTTAAAACAGTTGATTGTTCGTGTAAAAATAGTAAAATAAAGAACATTTATAGTAACATTTTCTATGATTAAGCATCTATACAACTTAAGAATAATTTTACTGACTCTGGGTTAACATTAACCAGGATTACCTTCGATATCCTTCAGTGCCTTTTTAGTAATCTTCAATTCTATAGTTACTTTCTGGCACTGAGATTCAGAATGAGAAGACTTTTGGTATAATCCAGAATCTACATCTTATTGATGTATGTGAATTCCAAACTAAAACTTTTCATTTGTAACCTAGTCTAATCTTGCCAAAAGATTCCTGAAAGAAGTGACTCGAGAGTTGTTGGACATCAAATAGCAACAAGAAAACAAGAAAAGCCTAACATATTAAATTCTAAACATATGGATGGAATTTTCTTTGAATTACTCGTGGGTCTAAATCTTACGGGTAAAGAATTTAACAAAACACATTTGAGGTTTCATAACACAAACCATTTCAAAAGTTACATAGGGAATTGAACTACTCCAACAATTAGATGAGATTTACAATCTAATACTGAGTAAACTGAACATTATTCCATATTATTTTGAATTATCTGCCCTCCTACAATCAAAATGTCAATCTTTACAGTATACTTTGTAATAAATAGTCATGAAGCTATAAATTAGGTAGGTAAGAAGAATTCTTTTTTTTTTTTTTTTTTACACTTTGTTACATTTTGGAGTCATTTTTAAAAATCAAGAGAAAACACAAAATAAAAGGGGAATATTTAGAAAAAACAATTTTCCTAGTGGTTTGACCTCTCTCTCATCTAAGCCACTGGGACCTTTTTCAAGTGATTATGCTTTTGACTAGTGAGTACTTCCTAGTTTGTGGGTAGCTAGAAGCAGTGGAGATTGAAATATTATGGGACAAAATAGAAAATTTTAAGTTCTAGTCCACTGACTTATGAATGATGAATTATTTTTTAGTAGTATCCTGAAAACAATCATAGTCTAAAAAAAAATCACCTACCAATTTGTATTAATAATTTAATTTTAAATGTTGAAAAATATAGATAAATATTAATGTATAAAAACTACAAAAAATATATTTTCACCTAATATTTAAAAGTTATGACTGCAGTAAGGCCAAATTTGAATATTTAAAAGAGATTATATCTAGATTATGTATGATTGTAGTTTTCTTCTTTATACTGCTATCTAGGAAGGATATAGTGTATTTTTCATACATATAAATGCACACACTATATATGCTATGTATATATGACCATTCAATGATAATACCATTAAAATACAACGTAAGTATTTTTAATTAAATTCTAATTGTGACTATATATGCATCCAAACACTCAACCAATGGTGGAGTTGACATACACTGTGAGAATCATCACAAAGGACCATAAAATATGAGAAGATGCAGGTATTAGACACTGCAAATCAATGATACATCATATATGAATACAATGATAAGAAAACATACCACAATATATTGAGTGAATACTATAGACAACAAAGGGAGGCTAGATCAAATGTAAATCTGCTCTAACTTCTACATTCTCTTTGGATTAGAACATTCTATTGTTTGGACTATTTATAGAAAACTTACTATGAGTCTAGCACTGCGCAAGTCACTGATGGTGAGGTAACAGGACTCAGTATGGGTATACATGTACATGGAAGTATTCCAGACATTCACAGACTACGTGGGATTTCCAGCTTTACCACTGTGAACTTTATATAGACCATATTTTCATTTTTGTTTGGATAAAAGTAACCATTTTCTTTTCTGATCGTTGAATACTTTTTTCTTGTATAATTACGTTAAGAGGCTTTAATTATTTCAGCAGCAAGACTGACACTCATTAGTACCTAACTAGTGTTGATTTTTGTGTGCTTATAATTGGAATTTTTTTTAAAGGTAATTGTAGATTCACATGCGGTTTTAGGAAATAATATCAAGATATCCCATGTACCCTTTACCCAGTTTCCCCCAATGATAACATCTTGAGAAGCTATAGTACAATATCACAACCAGGATATCTGGTGTCACACCAGGAAATCTGAAGAAGACTGGAGAACTGGATCAATATAATATTTTCATGATGTCCAATATATTAATTTTTCTTTTATAGATTGTACTTTTGATATCAAATCTAAGAATTTTACAACTAGTCCTAGATCTTGAATATTTTCTTCTAAGTTTTTTCTAAAAGTTTCATAGTGTGACATTTTACAATCATATATATCAAAAAAATTTGCCACTTTAACCATATAATTCAGTGTCATTAATTATATCCACCACATTGTGTAACCGTCACCTCTATTTCCAAAAGTTTTTCATCACCCTAAACAGAAACCCAGTTGTCTTAAATTATAAATTCAAATTTATTTAATGGTTACAGGACTATTTATTTCATTTTGGTTGAGTTTTAGTAGTTTCTGGTTTTGAGGAATTGATTTGTTTCTTCTAGGTTGTAGAATTTATGAACATGAAGTTGCTCTATTTTTCTTTAATAGTTGCAGGATCTGCAGTAATATCCTCTTTTTCAATCCTGATGTTGATGATATATATCTACTCTTTTTTCTTTTGTCAGTCTTGCTGTAAGTTTAAACTACTCTCGCTTTTTTCAAAGATATGCTTTTGTTTATTTTCTCTTTTCGATTTAATCAATTTTTGCTCTTACTTTCATTATTTCCTTCCTTCTCTTCTCTCTTTGGGTTTATTTTACTCTTATTTTTCTAGTTTCTTGAGTAGGTACTTCTTCAGAGATGTGATAGTAACAAAAAATATAAATTGGCCTAGAAAATGCCTATAACAACATAAAATTAGAAAATAAGAAGAGTTTACAGATTCACTTCCCTAACGTGTTTCTAAATTGTATAAGACTACCTATAGCTGTTATACCATACAAAACATGTAATTCATTACATATGATTCTCCTCTCTAATGATATGTAAAGAAAGTGCTATATGTATGCCCGTTTTTATATTTTGTTATTCTAATAAATTAACTCATTCAAAAGTATTTTTACATTCAAAATATATGATACTGTTTTGCTTTTGGAAAGAAAAACTTTTAACAAATTATTTAGACTTTTTCTTTCACATTTTTGAATGTCAATTACAACTGTATAAGAAAATCTTTTTATTCACACATCACTTTACTTAAGTTCAGTAGTGGTAATTTTTAACACTGAAAGTGGCATTAAAATCTTAAAGCTCTTCAGTTTCATCAAAGCCAATTTCATGTACTACGATAACTGGTTTGTTTTAATGCTTCTTAATATATTGTTTTCCTTTCTTCATATAAATTGTTTTTGCAAATCAAATGGCAGCTTAACTGCACTGTTTGACACCTTACAATAAAATCTGGGGAGAGAGAAAGAGTGAGAGAAATTATCAGGCATATTTGCAAATATCTCATACATATTAATCTATATTTCTCACCACAACTCAAAAATCATATATCTGATTTTATTTCTCTCTCTAACCCTCTCTACTTTTTATCTATCCTAAGAGCATGTGTGAGTGTATGAGGGTGTGTACATGTAAGACAGAGACAAATAATTTCTTCAGAACACACAAATTTCATTCCAGTTATTTTTATTACAAACTATTTTCATTACTCAGTTATAATTTCCAGAGTCTTTGTCCTACAGACAAAATTTCCAAATATTTATAATGTCATTTTAGTCTGGCTATTCTGTATTATTGTGATGAATTGTGCACATTTCAATATTTTCATTTCTTTGGCAATATTTCTCCCAATGAAATCTCCTGGACGAATATGATTATATTATCATAGTTCTTAATATCCTAGTTCAAACTAACAAATGGACATGTTAAATGTTTATCCGTTTGTGTCTATAATATTTCAGTTTTAAACAATAAAAAATTCCATAGCTGTTTTAAAACTCCATCGCAGTTGTTTGTGACATTTATAATGGATTCCAATTTCATAGCTTTGTAAGTTTCTAGCCCAAAGCGATACTTCATCTTGTACATTTTGTAAACCTTCTACACTCATTTTGTCGCAAAAAGGATGCAAATCTTGAAACTCTTTGACAGTTTCCTAAGGGAATTTTGAAATTATTTTGGATATTTTATTTTTCCTACAGTTAAACTGAATATTTGTATCCTTTACTCAAAATGCTTATTTTGTGTTCTCTAAATGTAATTTCGTTTTCCAATTAAATACTGATTTTTTCCCTAGAAAATTCTTTTAAAAAAAGAACTTAGCAACATACTGCATATATTGTTCTGCTGCCTACATCTGGCATGATTGAATATTGCATGAGCTAGCTTCTCAGGTAAAAACTCAGTATGTTTCACTATAGAGAAGGATTCAGGGTTTGTTTTCTGTCTCTGGCATTCAAATGTGGATTTGAGTCCAATAAAAGAGCTAGGGAACAGACTGTAATAGCGTATCCCAACAACACTTAAGCAAAGTTAAGGAAAGAAAAAGTTTATAAAATAAAACATCCAGAAAACTACAAACTTCCATATATTTTCAAAAAATAAAAAATGGTAAGATAAATGACCAGTGAATTTAAGACCAGCAGCAAGTATTTATTTTAGTCACTGCTACTATGGGCCCAGTAAGGTTTATTTTCAGTGTTTTTCTTTTTTGACTCAAACATTCAGTCTTTGGGCCAGATTTCATGTAGTGCGAAGGACATGACATCCTCTACAAAACTTATATGAGGAACCACACTGGACAGCCATTTATCCTCATTTATGACATTCAACCAAATAAATTAGATGTTAGTTCAAGTAAGAGAAAGGAAATTAGTTGGTCTATTTCTGACTACCGGCTTAATCAGGGAAGCCTCCATAATCTCTCTTAGCTCAGGTTCCCCTGCTGTGATCTATGAACAGTGATGACCATCCTTAATAAATTTTTATTAGATGAGTTCCATGTTTTAAACTCATTGGATTACTATCTATTTCACTCACTAACTAAACTTTCAGCCTAACAGGGAAGGCCCATGTCTGCTTCTGCTCACCTTACCATGCCCACGGATGAGCACAGTGTCTGGATTACAGTAAATACTAAATATTTGTCGTATGAATGAATAAAGATGAGAGTCTCTCAAATCTAGCAAATATTATTTATAAAGCATTTAGAAAGAACATACTTTCATACCAAGAAGAAATGATACCAATTATTCACGAACCTTTTCATATAAGAGAAAAAGAATGAACATACCCGAACTCATGAAGTAAGTATACCCTTGATATTAAGACCTAATGAGGACTTCATGACAAATCTCCCTCATTTATATAGATATAAACACCATAACAGAAGCATTAGCAAGAAAAATCTCTTGATGAAAAAGATTCATATATCACAAAGTTGAATATATTACAGGAATATAAATCTGGTTTGGAATTTGATTATCAGTCAATGCAATTCACCTACTTCACCACATTAACAAAATAAAGGAAAAATTCTCAATAGATAGATAAAATTCAACACCATCTTATGATAATTTTAAAAAAAACTGAGCGAATCAAAAATGGATGGAAAATTATTCAACACGATAAAAGGTACCTGTAGAAAATATGAAGAGATAATCCTTAATGGACAGGTAATACCACTACTGTTCAATATTATACAAGAGGTCCCAGCCAGTGCAATATGAAAAGGCAGGGAAATAAAAATAACAGAAATAGAAAGGAAGAAATAAAACTGTCATTCTCAGACAATATGATTGTGCAATTCAAACCAATCTACAAGCTATTAGAACTTACAAGTGAATTTAGTAAGGTTGCTAACTATAAAGTCAATATAAAGAATTATATTTCTTTATTCTAGAAACAAATACTTAGATGTCAAAATCTGAAAGCCAGTATCATTTATAACAGCATCAAATACATCAAAATGCCTGGGAATAAATATAACAGAAGATGTGTAAATTTAAGCTCTATAAACTAGGATATGGTACTGAGAGAAACTGAAGAGTATCTAAATAAATGGATAAATCAATCATGTTTATGATTGGAAAGCTCAGATAGTAAAGTTGACAATTTTCTACAAATCAACCTATACATTCAAAACCTCAGGTTTATTTTGTGGAAATGGACAAGTTGATTTTAACATTCATTTCGTAATGCCAAGAGTCAAAAACAGTCAAGATAATCTCTAATAAGATTAAAGAGGAATTACATTACTGGATATAAAAGACAATATTAAGCTACAATAATTAAGGCAATGAGGTGTTGGGACAAGAAGAAATAGATTAATGGAAGACAATAGAGAGCCCAAATACAGACCACACCTCCACGGTACCTGATTTATGACAACGAAGTAAGAGAAAGTATTTTTATTTTTGTCAACAAATGGAGCAGGTTTAACTGTATATCTGTATGGATCTGCTACCTCGCACTATAAATAAATAAATTCCAAATAGAGCACTGACCTGAAAGTGAAAGTTACAACAACATCTAAGTTAACTTAGGAAAATATTATCAGAACCTTGCAGTAAGCAAACATTTCCTAAATAGGATACTAAACATTATCCACAAAGTAAAATATTTACAAACTGAACTTCATTAAAATTAAGAATTTCTGTTCATGAAAAGATATTATCAAGAGAATGGAAATGCTAACAGTGGCATGGGAGAAAATATTAGCCATACATACATTCATTGAGTATTCATATCTAAGATGTATAAAGAATGATTACAAATTGACAAAGAAAATCTTTGCAATAACTATGTGGAATGCTCTCAACATTATCAGTTATCAAGGAAATGCAAATTAAAACCACAATGTGAAACCACTATCCTTTATAAAAATTATCATATCAGCATTAATCCTAATAGCTCAAAACTGAAAGTATCCACTACCCATAAAGAATGAATAAATAAATTTTTCAGTAGCCATACAATGAAATACTATGCAGCAATAACAATGGATGAACTATTGCTATAGATAGATGAATCTCATAAACATAATGTTAAGTGAAAAATCTGGCACAAAATAACACATCCTTTATGATCCCATCTATATAACAAGTTCAAAAACAAGCATGACAGAGTTCAGAACAGTGGCTATCCTTGGATATAGTGGTAATAACTTGGAGAAGGCATGGGGGGGCTTCTTGAGGGCTAAGATTCTATTATTTGATCTGGGTGGCGGCTACATGGGCGATCTGTAAATGTTTACAATTTGTTCACTTTACAGGGAGTCCTCAACATTGAACTTCACCATTTAGATAACTGGAAAACAGCCAATGGTCAGGCACTGTCTTTACAAATACTAAATGGTTCTAGATTTCTGTATGTCAAGAAGCTTCCCGATTAGGCAGGAGAATGGACATGATAAACAGAATATTGCCACAATGTAGCAATGTGTGTTATAATGGAGGTACAAACAGACTGCAGTGGCAACACAGGAGGCAGAAAATGTTCCTCTGCTTAGTGGATGAGGGGATACCAAAAAAAAACGTTGCCATTGAGTTGATTCTGACTCATAGCATAGGGTTTCCAAGGAGTGAGCTGGTGGATTCAAACTGCCGACCTTTTGGTTAGCAGCCAACCTCTTAACCACTGTGCCACCAGGGCTCCAGATGAGGGGACAGATAGCCCAAAAGAATAAGACTCTTTCAGTCATACAAAAAGAACCAATGACAGCTTGTACTGGGGTCTATGTAGCTCAAAGTCCTCAGCAAATTATATCAGTCAGCTCTGCTTGAAAGGAGATATGTTCCCCCAAAATGTCATTATCTTGCTTGAACTCAACGAGTCTCAATTAGTTTGAGTGAAATAATGTGTTTATTATGAATATTATAAACTGGCATAAGATGCAAAAATTACCAGTAATTTCTGTGTGTTTAATTATAATAACGATGAAATTTGTATATATCATAATAAATAAAGTTCTATCTTTTTCTAATCACATATAATACAACAGAAAATCAGTTGCCATCAAATTGACTCCAACTCATGGTGACCTCCATATCTGTCAGAGTAGAACTGTGCTTCATAGGGTTTTCAATGGCTGATTTTTTAGAAGTATTTCACCAGGTCTCTCTTCCGAGGCACCTCTGAGTGGGGCTGCAACTTCCAACATGGCAGCTGGCAGCCAATCACATTAGCTGCTTGCACCACCCTGGGACTCCACTAATACAAGGAGCCAACCGTAATAGACTAGCTGATTCATGTTTTAGTTATCCAACCACTCAGATTAAAATTTTTCAGATATTTCCTTGTCCAATGAAAGTAATGCTCATTAAAATAATTATGTACAGATTATCATAATTTCATGATCAAATATAACTCCTCCTGATGTAAAATAAAGCATGAGTCTCAGCAAACTAACAGTTTGTAAAAAAGTTAAGTGTCATGACAGAGTAATCAATTGTCCCACACTTCCCTCACCCATACACAAGCACACTCTCAACTCTGAATCATTTGCTTGATAACACTTCCATTCACAGTCATCTCACTTGCATTTATAAAACTATTTAATTTACATAGATAAGCAACAAAGTTGTCTGGGTCTGCTTCAAAATAACGAACATTAACAACACAAAGAGAATTGGACTTGGAAATAAAAGCAAACCCAGCAACTTCCTTCATCTCCTTTATATTTCCATTAGCAACAAGTCAGAACACACAAAAAACAGAATCAAAATAATTATTTTGCTATTGGAATGCTAAAATTCAAACTGAAGATGCAAAAAACAAAAAATAACAGATATTTGAAATGAGGCTAAATTCAAATATTGAATTCTACTTGTTTATTATGTTTTCAAAAGCCAAATCTACTTCCAAATTTCTAACAATATTTGGCAACAGAAACAATCGGACCTCAGAGTCTCAAGTCTCCCATTGATTTCTGTTGCATAAAATCTAAAACTCAAAAACACAATTTCAAATTTCTTTTATGCCTTAAAAAAATCTGCATCCTTACAGGTCAAAATAATTCTCAGATAAAAAATAATCATAAGTTAATTAAGCATTTCATAAAAGTAATTATTAACTGAAATACAAAATTTAAAAAAACACATGTAACATTTTATAACAGCAGATTTTTTTAAAGAAATTGAAGACAAAAAAATTATTTATTCATTTTTTTTCCTAAACAGCAAAGGTGTTCTGGACTACCTTGGGACACTTAAGACTTAAATACAACTGCTAGCTTTCTTTCTCCCGCATTGTAAAACAATAGAGTAGACAAGAACACCTTATTAATCATAATACAAGTTAGCTTGAATACAAAAACATTTGCTTTACCATTTATTACACTTTAAAAGCAGACAAACTAATCTTTTTTTTCCTATTTAAATCAGCTTTCAGCCATTATTACTGATTTTAAAATAACTCTTCAAGAGAAAATATCTGCAAACTTTTCATGTCCCCAAAAAGTGAAAAAAAAAAAAAAAATAGGTAGAAGCGTACACTGAAAAGAGACTTGATTTAATTCTAACCAGGGTGAGACCTGAAAACAGTTATTTAATTTTCCGGGACTCAGTTTTAACCATAAAATTGGAATGATAATACCGACCTCATCAGTTTGCTGTAGGAATGCAATGCGATAAAGTACATAAAGATCCGGGCACAATGCAGACCTTTAATAAATGGTAGTTATTATTTTATGATTCTTTTTACTACATGAAATTCCCATCTGTACATCATGAATTTGTGGTTGAAATTAAAATGCAGAGTATAAAACCAATGTTCACGCAGTTTTATTGCTATTATCAAATCTTCAGTGGAGGTAGAGAGTATTATCCAAAGAATCAGCTATCTGAACAATCTATTTTCTATCCCTCCTTTGGACAGTAAAAAATCTGCCAAAATGAAATCGGAGAAAATAAGATTAATAAAATTTAGAATGCAAAGCACTTAAAGATAAAACAAAGATACAGGAATGTAAGCAATTCCACTTCGAAATTATCTAAGGCTATGGAAACAGTACAATGACAAATTGTAGTAAACAATTCAAACTGATTTTTCCTTGGTAACTGTCCAAGTGGAATACGTATTTTGCAGAGCCCATATAAATAGAAGCAAGTTGCTGTATTAGTCTACTCAAGTCTTGTCATTTACTCTTAGCTTAAACTCGGAGTATATGAAGTACATGTTGTGTTGTGTTAGGTGCAGTCAAGTCGATTCCGACTCGTAGCGACGCTGTGTACAACAGAATGAAATGTTGCCTGGTCCTCACAATCGTTACTATGTTTGAGCCCATTATTGCAGCCACTGTGTCAGTCCATCTCATTGAGGGTCTCCCTCTTTTTCACTGACCCTCTACCAAGTGTGTAGTCCTTCTCTAGGGACTTGTCCCTCCTGATAACGTGTCCAAAGTACATGAGACGAAATCTCGACACTGTCGCTCCCAAGGAGCATTCTAGTTGTACTTCTTCCAAGACAGATTCGTTTGTTCTTCTGGCAATCAATGGTATATTCAATATTTTTTGCCAACACCATAATTCAAACGCATCATTTCTTATATTCAGTCCTCCTTATTCACCGTTCAGCATTCCCATGCACATGAGGCCATTGAAAACACCATGGCTTGAGTCAGGCACACCTTGGTCGTCAAAGTGACATCTTTGCTTTTTAAGACTTTAAAGAGGTCTTTTGCAGCAGATTTGCCCAGTGCAATATGTGGTTTGATTTCTTGATTTCATTAAAATTAAGAATTTCTATTCATGAAAAGATATTATCAAGAGAATGGAAATGCAAACTGTGGCATGGGCGAAAATATTAGCCATTAGCCATACATACATTCATTGAGTATTCATGGGTGTTGATTATGGATCCAGGTAAAATGAAATCCTTGACAACTTCAATATTTTCTTCATTTATCATGATGTTGCTTATGAGATACACAGTCCAGATAAAAAGACATAGATCTTATAACTATAAAAAAGATGTTGATGCAGAATTATTTGAAAACCAAAATAGAGTTCAATTGGGGTGTGTGTGTGTGATGTGTGAAATGGAGGTCAAAGATGGCTACTGACGAAAGAAATAATGGATCTACACTCTGTTTCCTGGTCAGAGTTTTTCTTCCTTCATCTGTGGTTCCATTTATGGTTAATTACTTTACTTGGACTTATGACTGCATAATAATTTTAATATCTCTTTCAACAACTAGTCTATGAGCCTCTCAGGGACAGAGAATGTATTTTATTTTTCTTTGTCCCCACAGTGACTAGAACATAGAAGATGCTAAATTAATGAGTTTAGCAGAATCTAAAACTGCAATTCAATTAAGACAGAGTTTACAACTTCCAAATGCATATGCATGAAGTCATGTATAAGCTTGTCCATTTGGACATAACAAGTGAATTTTATTTCTTCAATTTGGAATCTTCAGGTTTGTAGAAGATTCAAAGTATATTTAATGTATGTGTGACTATTTATGTGTGAAAATTTAAAAAAAAGAAAGTGAAAGAAGAGTAATTTGGAAATTATCAGTCATTTGTAATATTTCAGAGCTGGTGATGAAAGAAGTTTTAGCTCTTCCTGATTCAAAATCTTAGAACTAGTATATGAAAAAAGTATTATTTATTATAATATAAACTCACATGAAATATTAACTTACTGCTTCAATATAGGGGAGCAAAGAATTGTGTATATTACTATGCAAAAAAATCTGCATTTTTCTCTTTATTAGTGTTTTTATTTATTTACTCTGTTACTATTCTATTGAATACGATTTTACTGACAAATAATCTACAGTGGATCAAAGTATACCAGTGATATAAGTTGTATCAGAAAAATAAAATATAATTATTCTAATGTTTCTGGAGTATTAGTTTTTTTCATTGAAGTTAGTGTTGGCCTTTAAACCGATAAATACACTGTAGGATTTTTTTTCTCTTTAGCTTCCTTTCATTTCAAACAAAATATTCTGGAGAACACACCCATTGTCATTATTTCTATTTCATATACCTCTGCGACTGTTTACATTTTCAAAATGCAAGCAATCTTACAGATACCATTTTCTAAACATGGAGAGAATAGCTTCCATGATGTGATAGTCTCTATCATTTATCACTCCACCTTTAAACAATTTTAACAAATTACAAGAAATGTTTAAAGACATAAAATTGCTATATTTTTATCTTTGTTCAATTTTCCCTTGAAAAAATGTGATTATACAAGATATTACAGGGGAAAAAAGCTTCAGGTAATGTCTGAATATAACTGGGTGTTCAATGAAGAACTAACACATCTCTCTGGTCCAAAATTCTATGATTATGTTTCTAAGAAGGTAAAAGTAAGAATTACCAAAATCTCTCCATTGTTTCTTAATAAAACCAGTTTATTTCTATTTAAGTTGCTGATTTATTGTTAGCGATGCTCTAAATTGAGTAAATACTACTTTTTTTGTAAGAATGCCCAAAGCCTGTTACTAAGACACAAAGACTATGGGAGAAAATTATTAAATTGCCAAACAATAATGTGCACAGCTAGAAAATTCTTCCCCCTCAAAGAAGGTTGAGAGAAATGTATTTTACTCCTTTCCTAGAAACTAGAGCAGAGAAAATACTCCCTTTGTTTTCTAAAGGGAAAACATGAATTTTGCTACTTCAGGGATTTGGGGGAAAGCTCTTTGTAATTACACGTCTCATTCTATAGAATATTAACCCTGCTTTTCTTCCATTTTTTTCCCTTAATAAAAGACATCATCATCCTTTCAGTTTGTGTAAGCCAGAAATTTAGCAGACTTGCCTTACTAATCATTTTCATCATACCATTTACCGAACCAATTGCCAAGCCCTGTTCATCTTACTTTCTAAAAAATTCTTGTCTGGGATCACTTTTCTCCATGTCAGCCACCTTATTCTAAGTACAATCTCACTCCCAGACACTGAAATACTCTGCCAGCTATTCTTCCTTCCAGTACTACTCTCCACTCAACATAATTTGATTATTTCATCTTTCCTGAAACTCTGTAAAAACGCAATTATTCTTAGGATAAAGTTCAAAGTCCTTATCGTGACTACAGGGTCCAGCTCTGATCCACCCCGCTACTTCACCAGACTTACCTCCTGGACTTTCCTTTCCTTTCTTTTCCATTTCAGCATCTCCACTGTTTTCTCTGCCTGGATCACTGGATAACCCATTTCTTATTCTAGCTGAGCTTTTAGTCTTGGATTACCAAAGTAACTCAGCTTCATTTGGGTGTCCTTACTGAATTCTATTTGTTAATTCTTCAGAAGAAATATTTCTTCTAAGAAAATATAGAAGTATCAGTTTGAACTAAAATACATTTGTATTTTAAAAAAAGAAAACACTTGAATATTCAGTAGGGTCTTGATTTCTCTTTCTTCCTTATAGGATTTCACTTCCACTTAATTTATTCAATTAATACTCAAAATCTGACAAACATAAGTTATGCACTACTTGTATTTAATGTTAACCTATAAAAAAGATTATTCAAGTTCATTATTGTGTTCTTTAAAATTCTTTTGTTATTTAAATTGAACTCCTGCATGAAAATTATTTACCAGTATTTTTAACTACAATATTCCATAATTAAAGATAACATGAAAAACAGATTTTCAATCTACTTAGTATATCCATTTTTAGTTACAACACATGAGAATGTGTTTACAATAATAATGGTTTTCCATTTGTGTTACATGTTTCTAAAAATAACCCATCACACTTTCTTAGTTGTCATTGCTTGCTTTTAGAATGAAACAACATTGGAGTTAAAAGGAATTTATAGACTACAATATGATCGTCAGCAACGGCATGAGTCAACAGATTCAGATTGATTTAGGTACCTTTCTTTCTCTATTTCAGTATAGTCCCTTCCTCCAGGGTGCCCCATAATCTAATGCTTTTCCTCGTTGTTGTGTGTCGTCCAGTGGATTCCCACTCATAGCGACCCTATGGGACAGAGTAAAATTGCCCTATAGGGTTTCCTAGGCTGTAACCTTTGTAGTAATAATCTCAATCATTAACAACCTGCAATATGCAGATGACACAACCCTGCTTGCTGAAAGTGAAGAGGACTTGAAGCACTTACTAATGAAGATCAAAGACTATAGTTTTCAGTATGGATTACACCTAAAAGTAAAGCAAGCAAAACTCCTTACAACTGGACTAATAAGCAACATCATGATAAATGGAGAAAATATTGAAGTTGTCAATGATTTTATTCTACTCAAATCAATAATCAATGTCCATGGAACTGTCAGTCAAAAATCAAACCACATACTGAATCGGGCAAATTTGCTGCAAAAGACCTTTTTAAAGTTCTAAAAGGCATAGATGTCACTCCAACGACTAAGGTGAGCCTGATCCAAGTCATGGTCTTTCCAATCACCTCATATATAAGTGAAAGTTGAACAATGAAAAAATAAGACAGAAGAATTGATGCACTGAAACTGTGGTATTGGCAAAGAATACTGAATATATAGGGTCACTGTAAGTCAGAATCGACTCGACGGCAATGGGTTTGTGGTTTGGCCAGAAGAATAAACAGTCTTGGGAGAAATACAACAAGAATGCTTCTTAGAAGTGAGGAAGGCGAGACTTTATCTTGCTTACTTTGGACACGTCATCAGGAAAGACCAATCCCTAGAAACAGGTAAAGTAGAGGGTCATCAAAAACGAGGGAAATCCCCAATGAGATGGATTCACAAAACGGACACAATGAGCGCAAGCATATCAAAGACCATGAAAGTGGCATACGACTAGGCAAAGTTCTGTTCAGTCATACATCAGGTCTCCATGAGTCAGAGCCAACTCGATGGTAACCAACAACAACAATCCAATCCATCTACCAAACCAAATTCCATGCTTCAAACTTTTCCCTTAAATCCCCAATGAAATAGACTTGCCATGGATAGACTTTGAAGCCTGGTATCAGCTTCCTGATGTAATCTGGCAATATTATTCCTGTTAGTTTTATTGGCTAGGATGATTGGTTTAATGATTAACTTCGGTTATCTGACACCCATTATACTGTCAGGAAATAATGTTGGTGCTCCCTCCAAAACACATCTAGAATCCAAGCACTTCTCACCACTTCCAATACTCTCACCGTAATACAGGGCACTCCCTCTCATCTTTCACCTTGATTGTTATGAAAGCCTTCTAACTGGTCTCCCTACTTCTTCCCTTGCTACACAGCAGCCAGGGTTAGCCTCTTCAATGGGATGTCAGATCTTATCACGTCTCTGCTCAAAATCTTGCTGTAGTTCTCCATCTTAATCAGGATAAAAAGCCAAAACCCTTAAAATTGCCCATAAGTCTCTAAATAATCTCACCCACAGTCCCAATACTTCATCACCCCTCTTACTCTTGTTCCCAGTTTGACCCCATCTACTACTCTCTCCAGAAGCCCTGGTGATGCATGGTTAAGGGCTCAGCTGCTAACTGAAAGGTCGGCGGTTCGAACCCACCAGCCGATCTGTGGGAGAAAGATACAGCAGTCTGCTTTCGTAAAGATTACAGCCCTGGAAACCCAATGAGGCAGTTCCACTCTGTACTATAGAGTCGCTATGACAAGGGATTTTTCAATCACTCTCTCCCCTGCTCATTCTATCATTCTAATTCAGCTTCACTGGGACCCTTGCTGTTCTTAAAGCTTCCAGGCAGCCTTCCACCTTAGGGCCTTTGCACAAACTGTTCTCTCTTCCTGGGCAGCTCTTCCCCCAGAGAGCTATATACCTTACTCTCACCTCTTCCAATTTTAAGTATTTTTTTAATGAGACTTTTTTTTATCATTTTGTTTAAAATTGTAACCCTGCTCCCCGGTACTGCCATACTCCCAGTGCCCCTTAACCAAAATAACTTGTTCCCCTCATATTACTTAATCTCCTTCTAACATTATATATTTTACTTATTGAATACATTTATCTATCTTCCCCCCTTAATATGTAAGCTCCATGAGATCAAAGTCTATTATGTTCATTGTTGAATTTCAAGTACCTAGTATACAGTGCATGGACATTTTAGAGGTTTAACAAATATTTGTTTAATTTATACATTTTCCAATTAAAGCAGTTTTATAACTTGGACCTACTTGAGGACCTACCTAAATTAGTTTAATTTATATGCCTTAAAAAGTAATTAAAATTTTAAAAAATGTATATGTTTATATGTTAGAAAATAAAAAAGGACTACTGGTTCAATCATCAACTTGATTATTTCTTTCAAAGAAGACGCAAATAGTTAAAACATAGGAAACCTGTTAAACCCCACAATCATTTAATTATTATTCATAATATATTTTCTGCCTTGAAATATTATTTCTCAAAATAAATACCAGCATGTGAACAAAAGGAGTATATTCCTGGGATTTCTATCCTAGAGGACTCTCTTTATCCAATTACATCTGTTCATAAATCATGCTTCAAAATCTAAAAGACTGAAATGAAATGATTTAACTATTTTTGTAATTATCAGTAAGTATTTACTGAATTTTTATTCTACAGAAATAATATATGAAACTGTGGCACACAAAGCATATGGTCCACACATGTCTATAACTTTTTGTGTAGTTGTTCTACCAAGAAGTCACAAAAATAAATAGCTGCCTTAAAGATTTAGATGATGATTGTTAATGAAGAGCTTGAAACAATAAAGTATCAACAAATTTTACATATTTTCTTAAAAATTATATTCTTAGTAATTTACTATTTCTGATCTGATACTGACGGAAAACTCTATGGAGAACTTCTACTCTGTAAGACATAGGGTTGCCATGAGTCGTAATCGACTTAATGGCAATAGATTTGGTTTTTATTTCTGTTTATGTAGCTAGTAAGAGTCTCAAAATACATGAAGCAAAAACTGACAGAATTCAAAGGAGAAATAAAGAAATTTACAATTATAGCTGGAGATTAACCATAATCAACCATAACTGCAAGACCCGTACACAGAAAACAGCAAAGCATTGCTGGGAGAAATTAATCCACTTGACGGCAATGGGTTTTTTTTTTTAAACTAATGGAAATATAAACCATGTTTATAAGTGGAAAAAGAAATACTAAGATGTTAATTCTCCTCAAACTGCCATTTAGATTCTTTGCAATCCTAATCAAAATGCCAGCAGAATTTTTTTGTAGAAACTGCCAAGTTGATTTTTTAAATTTATGTAGAGAGAGAAAAGATACAGAACCATCCAAATGATTGGGGAAAAAGAAGAACAAAGTTAGGGGACTATAATACTTCATTTCTAGAATTACTCTAAAGGTACAGTAATTATAAGAATGTAGTATTAGCATAAGAATACAAATACAGAAAATGCAACACAGGAGATGGTCCAAAAATAGATTCACACATCTATGATCAACTGATTTTTGACAAACTTGCCAGAGTAATTAAATGGAGAAAGAATAACTTTCCAACAAATGGTGCTGGAAGAGTGTGATGTCCAAATTACAAAAAAACAAAACAAAAAAAAAGATGAACCTGGACTCTGACCCCACACCATATACAAAAAATAACTCAAAATGGTCTATGGACCTAAATGCAAGTATTATAACTATAAAACTTCTAAAACATAAATAGAAGAAAATCCTTACAACCTTAGGCTAGACAAAGATTTCTTAGGTATGATATAAAAAGCACAAACCATAAAAGGAAAAAAATAAATAAACTGAACTTCATCAAAATTTAAAACTTTTTTCCTCAAAAGACATTGCTAAGAAAATGGAAAAATAGACTTCAAACTAGGAGAAAATATTGGCAAATATTCAACAAGAATTTGTATCTAGAATACGTAAATAACTCTTCCAAATGCAAAAATAAGATGTAATTTTTAAAAACCGGTAGAAGATCGAACAGACACAAAAGAAGATGTATAATAAATGAATTTAAATTTATTAAATTACCTGAATATTTCATCTAATAAATTTTGTCTGGGTATTATTTTATTCATATATACACATATTTATTTTTCCCTGAGAAAGATGAATTAATCTTTTCTTAAGATAATATGTTATTATTATTTAAATGCATACAATAATTTACATTCACCAATAGGGAAATCTTGTCTTTTAGCTGATTTAAATGACAGATTAAACAGACTAGTGGTGGGCAATGGCCATTTGACTTTCTGGGGGTGATTTTAGAGGCACACATGAATGCAAATATATGTTTTAGTCATGTCCTACAGCCTCCTCTTCCCAACTCTGACTTCCCTCAGGTATCAGTAACTGTTTAAAAGAACTTCATTTTACATCAAAATAACAGACATTATGAACTATGAGCACATTAATAAGTTAAATTCAATTAATGGAATATATATTTCTATTATTTAAGCAGAATACAGTATACAAATATTGAAACTGAGCAAAATAAAATCTTTTTAAAATGTAGGCTTATTTTTACATTTTTAATACTTTCCTTAGAGTAGAATAAAAGCTACTCGACATGTTAACATAATCTGGATTTTAAATTGTTTTTAAAATAAAATTATTAAATACATTTTCCCACTAAAACATAGAACTTTCCAAATGGAAACATGCCATTTTACAAACTTAACTATGACTTACAGCTTTTGCAATCTCCTTAATTTACAATGGGGTATTTTACAGTAAAAGATAAGCATTGACCATGTAATGATAAAAATTTAATACCAAAAGCAGATTTATTCTTATACAGTTTTATCTCACTCAGTATGAAGAGAATCTTATATTTATTTCCAATATTAATAAGTACCCACATTCATAAATCTAAACTCAGCCCAATATTTATCTCTTCCAGCTTCAAATATTAACTTTCAGCCCAACTTCCCTTGCAATTTTGCTATGAGAACCACATTGCTGTCTTTCAGGCTTCATGCCACCCTTGGATCATCACCTGTCATCCCTGCTATATCACCATGCTCCTGCCTTCCGAAAAGCTTCTGCCCTTCAGTCCATTAATTACCTTGCCTAGCTGTTTCAAACTCTTTCTTAAAACCTCTCCTTTCTGCCTAAATTGCTCCCTTTCTTAAAGTTTGCATTAATCATTATAGAACAGGAACCATTTTCTTTAACGTTCCCAAGGAGACTCTATATTTTTTATAGCTAGTCTTCCTAATTAGGAAAATCTTTCAAAACAAGGTCTCTCTAAAAATCACTGTATTTACAAATAGCTAAAAGAGGAACTTGCACTTGGAAAGCATTTGAAAGTGATACAGACTAAGGCCCAGAAATAAGAGATTTTACTTTCTAGATTGTTAAGGCAGATTAGGAGAAAATTTCCTTTGAATTTTTACTAATGATACTGTAGAACTGCAAAAACAAGTTACATTGAGTTTTTGGTGTATTTATAATTTAATCAGATAGAAGTCATATGTGTGATTCACTCTTACCTTGGCAGGGCTTGACCACCTACTGAGTATGCTTTTGCAAACGATTATTTTATTAAAGTTTTTCACTAAGGCTTTCAAATAACTTCCTTGGTTAAAAAAGAAAAAGTAAAGATAAGAACCAAATCCATCTGGAAAATGTTATTTTTTATGAAACAGCTGTTCACTACCTCTTTCCAAATTTTTGTTTCTCTTAAGTTTTTTGTTTGTGTTTTGTCTTTTTAAATAACATCTCTTTGGACATAATGTACTCTACTCAAAGATGAGCATTCTCTTGCAAATTCTCCTGTAGATGTAAATTTAACTGAGAAAACATTATTCAACCTAAAATATATCTAATTAAAAATAAGTGGTAAAATATAGTCATTTTAGATTGAGTACTTATACTTATCTCCCTTTTGTCTTTACTTACATCAGCATCCAGTTAAGAACATTTAAAAAAGATTTCAGCAACTCATGTGTAACAAAGGCAAAATTAAAGAACACACAAGCCAGTAAATGTATGCAAAACAAATATTT
>NW_004444182.1:141920-142925 GCF_000243295.1 Trichechus manatus latirostris
AGAAAAAATATAAAAAGAACATGCAAAAATGATTATGTATTTAATTAAAACTATATTCATTAAGACCGGGCCAAGATGGTGGAGTAGTCAAACGCTTCCTGTGGTCCGTCTTACAACAAAGACCTGAAAAAACAAGTGAATTGATTATATATGACAAGCTAGGAGCCTTGAACATCAAAGGCAAAGCTGAGGAATCAGACTGAGATGCAGGAGGAGGGAGAGAGGGTTCAGAAGCAGTAAAGAGTTGCCAGACCTCACCCCGTGGGAACTGGCACCCTGCGGGCCTGATCAGCTGGCACGAGTGGTGAGGCAAGCAGTGGTGCTCGGGACACGTTTTCTACATCAGGAGAGACCAAGCAGCGGAGAGTTTACTCAAGCCTCCAGAATCAGTGAAAAGTAGTGCTCAATTGGCAAAAGATAAGTACATGCATCTAACCTACCACGTGCATCAAAAAAACACCTCATTTGGGAAGAACCTCTCTCCCATTTACCTTCCTCCTCCCTGCTCTTCACCTGGGTCCCAGCCAGCTTCAGCAATTGTCCTCTCCCCTGGGCCAGAAGTAGGACCTGTCATATGCCCTGAGCCATTCTCCTGGCCTTGGAGAAGGAACACATTAACAAACAGGGAAAAAATAATGTGCCACCTCCTCTAAGCCAGGAATTCAGGGCAGGCACAGCTCCTTTGCCTAGGCACAGGTATAAGGGGTCTACTGACTTTGAAAACCTTTTACCCCTGCATAGACCTGTGTGGGCCCATTTCAACAGCGTAGGCCCTCAGTAGCACAATACAACAGGGTACATACCCGAAGCCTAACTTCAACTGTATCAGCTATATAGTGGAGTGCCACATTAGTGACATTTGACACCGCTTTGCCCATTAAGCAGGGTCCTCACATACCCACATCAGGGGCCTGAGGACTGGTGGCTCCACCCACGCCACCTAGACACACCTGACAGGGGTCCAAGAATAAGTGGTGCCTCTTAGTCCTTACAACCAACAGCACT
>NW_004444182.1:146278-147960 GCF_000243295.1 Trichechus manatus latirostris
TATATATGTATCATTACAAATAGTTAAAATAGCACCTAGTAATATGTTGTTGTCTACACAAATTTTGAATTTCGTATCTCAGTCACTGTCCATTTTTATTCTCTGGATTCTTCTAAGGTGATTACAATAACATAATACGACTAATCAATTATCAGATATATCATTTAGAGGATATTGCCTCACTCCAGGAAAAAGAATGTAGTTATAGAACACTTAAGTTTAATGTTAGGTTTAATAATATTTAATAATGAGACCTAAATCTTGGTATCACTGGGAAATTTTCATTTATAAAGTCTTACTGCAATACAATGAATCATGTCCCCCCAAAATACGTGTCAACTTGGTTAGATCATGATTTCCAGTATCGTGTGGTTGTCCTCCATTTTGTGATTGTATTTTTATGTTAAAGAGGATTAGGATGGCATTCTAACACCGTTACTAAGGTCACATCCTTAATCCAATGTAAAGGGAGTTTGCCTGGAGTGTAGCCTTCACCACCTTTTATCTTACAAGAGATAAAAGGAAAGGGAAGCAAACAGAGAGTGGGGACTTCATACCACCAAGAAAGTAGCACTGGGAGCAGAACGCGTCCTTTAAATGGGAGGTTCCCGTGCAGAGAAGCTCCTAGTCCAGGGGAAGCCTGATGCAAGGACCTTCCTCCAGAGCCAACAGAGAAAGAAAGACTTCCTCCGGAGCTGATGCCCTGAATTTGGACTTCTAGCATACTAGACTGTGAGACAATAAACTTCTGTTTGTTAAAGCCATCCACTTGTGGTATTTCTGTTACAGCAGCACTAGATGACTAAGACACTTATACACTTAAGGAAGAAAGGCCTCAAAATCTTAAAAAAGCACAAATATCCGATTTTGATTTGACGATCAGTTGCTATGAATGCTAATGAAGCTGTTTCCTGGTTTTAATCCCTACCCATAATTGCCCCATTTTAGCTGAAATGAATTAGTAATTTGTTTAGACAGAGAGTTTCCCAAAGTCTTCAATCATCTTTTTAAGTGTTTATGTTTCTGGTTTTTGTCCTTTGGTTTGAGAGAAGGTAATATTGCAAGAAAAACAATCTAACTACAAAGCAGAGTTCTTAACACAATTGCTAATTGATCTGGAATCAGTTTTCATCTGTTTGTTTTTACTGTAGGTGTAGCTGATTCTAGAAACACTGGTGGCATAGTAGTTAAGAGCTACAGCTGCTACCCCAAAGGTCAGCAGTTCAATCCACCAAGTGCTCCTTGGAAACTCTATGGGGCAGTTCTACTCTGTTTTATAGGGTCACTATGAGCCAGAATCGACTCAACGGTAACAGTTTTTTGTTTTTTGTTTGTAGCTGATTTTATTTCCCTAGTAAAGACAAATAAATAAATTGGATTAAAAATGTCAAAATAATAGGAAATGAATAACCAGTATTTATATTTTTCAAAAAAAAAAAAAACCCAAGTCAGGAAAGGTGTGTGTCAGGGTTGTATCCTTTCACCATACCTATTCAATCTGTATGCTGAGCAAATAATCCAAGGAACTGGACTATATGAAGAAGAACAGGGCATCAGGATTGGCGGAAGACTCATTAACAACCTGCATTATGTAGATGACACAACCTTGCTTGCTGAAAGTGAAGAGGACTTGAAGCACTTACTGTTGAAGATCAAAGACCACAGACTTCAGTATAGACTAC
>NW_004444182.1:148750-152026 GCF_000243295.1 Trichechus manatus latirostris
ACATTTTGGAAAACTTGCTTGATTTTTATTTATCTTCCACATTATATAAATATTTTCTTTTCTTCAACTCTCTTCTGAGTAATCCCTATGTCTTAGGCTGTGTTTTCTAGAGGAGCAAAACCAGCAAAACATATTTATACATATACATATATAATATAGGGAGAGATTTATTTCAAGAAAATAGCTCACGCAGTTGTGGAGGCTGCCAAGTCCCAAATCCATGGGTCAGGCTTCTCCTGACTCAAGTGGTTGCAGGAGCTGATGAACTCAAAGTCTGAAGGTCTGACGGCAGGCTACTGGTTTCATGGGCCTGCAGGAGCTGGCGAATCCCCAAATCTGCAGGTCAGACGGACAGCTACTGGCTCACGTCCCAAGAATCAGAGGTTAGAGGATGACAAGTCAGACGCACGATCCAGAAAGAGCAAGCTTTGCCAGAACATCCATATATACCGGATGCAGGCCACACCCCCAAGGAAACTCCCCTTTTAATCGATTGGCTGCTCATATCACATCACAAAATGGAGTATGATTACATAATATCTGCCAAACCACTGAGAATCATGGCCTAGCCAAGTTGACACATAACTTTAACTATCACTCCCTACAACCCCACAATTTTAAATTTTCTTCAAAAAACTCTATTTTTTGCTTTTTTCTCTAAAATATTTCATTTTGTCCCAGATTTGTATCATTAATTTATATTAAAAAAAAAAAAGCAAGCAAACAAAAATTAAGAGTTTTATGGGTTCCTGGAATTGGGGTTCATCATTTTCATCATCACCTGCTTTTCACAGCAAATATATTGTCTTAAATTACAGCAAGCAAATAATGTATTGGTACTGATTATTTACACAGGTCACCATATTTTACATGCTTTTTATCATATAACACAAATACATAAATATAACAACATCAGAATGGTATACAGGAGAAAACACTGGTTTAAGATTCAGAAAACCTATGGTGAAGTCTCAGATCTGTTCCTTGGTAAGGTCACCTGCATCACACGGCCTTATTTACAATAAGGGATAAATCTAATGCCTTCATCATTACCAGTGGTTGCTATAAGAATATGTTGTAAATTTCCATACCCTGTGCTGTCCAATATGGTACTCACTAGCCAATGTGCATCTGAAATGTGCTATACGAGTTGAGACATACTATAAGTGTAAAATATGCACAGTATAAAAAACTATAAAATATTTCATTAATAATTCTATAAAAATTACATTTTGCAGTAATGTTTTTATATTCTGGGCTAAATAAGATGTATTATTAAAATTTTATCTGTTTCTTTTTTACTTCTTCAATGTGGCTAGTATAAAACTTAAAATTGTAAATGTTGCTCAAAGTATATGTCTCTTTGACAGCACTGCTCTAGAGCATCCAAAAAAAATTTAAGAGGCTATCTTCTTGTTACTTTTCACAGAAATTTTACAGAAATACAAATCCATATTTTGATTTTTTTTTAACCTGTTCAGTATGGTTTGCCAGTATTTCTGACTCTATCTCACAGAAGCTGGCTATCAATACTCCAAATTAGGATGATTGCAATAACATTATTCACAATCATATGCTGGGAAGATTCACTCTACTGATAATGAAAATACACACTGAGGTACCTGTGCCTTCTGTTCAAGTATAACCGAAGGGGACATTTTCCTTCTTTGCCCTATGGTCACATCATGCAGAAAAGGTGATGTTGTAATGGTCATATCAAAATAAAATGCACATCATTCAACATGTCTGCTCAACATTCTTATCTAAACTCTGAGTAATCCCATTGTGAAGCTATTTAGGAGGCAGCATAGGCTTTTAGACAATATTATTATTAAAATGAAAAATACACATTATCGTTAAAAATGTTGTATTATAAACAGAAACCCAAGAATAATATCATTAGTTCATGTTTCCCAAACAATACTAATTCCTTTCTAGTTTTTATAACGAAAATCTTCAAAACACACTTCCACTCATTCCATTCTCAGTTGAAATCACCGTATTTGTAGAAGTGTTCAGTTCTAGTCTTCCATAAAAACGACTTCTACATTGCCAAATCTAATTAATGGTTAATTCTATGCCATATCTTATTTGATCAGTCAGTAACATTTTATATAATTGGTTATTTCATCTTTCCGGAATCATGGTTTCTGAGAAACTTCTTTCTCTAGGTTCTCCTCCTACCCCAACTGATTGTTCCTTCTCATCCTATTTTAATGGGTCAACCCCTTTCCCACCCCTGACAGTGGAAGTGCTTCAACAGGGAGTCTTCAGATCTCTTGTCTTCCCCAGTGGGAACTGCTCTAGGTGAACTAATCTAGTCCTTTGCCTTCAAACCCATCAATTTGCTGATGTTTTTCAAAATTCTATCTCCAGCCTGAGACCTTCCTTTAGCTCCAGACACCACTTGGACATCCAGTCAGCATTCCAAACTTCCCATGTCCAATAAGAAACTCTTGAACCTGCCTCTTTCCACACCTAAACCTGCTTCTCCCAGTCTTCCTTGTATCAACAAATGGATGGCAGGGAAATATGAAATCCACACATAGTCTCAACAACTCCATCTCCACTATCTACTTCGAGTCACCTATCTCTCACCTGGGCTATTGTGAAGGCTTTTTAACTGGTCTCCCTAATTCTACCTTTCCTCTGTTCCAATCTATTCTCTGTGACACAGAAGGAGTGATCCTTTTAAAACTTGTGTCACTTCTAGGAGCAAAACACTTAAATGGCTTCCCATTAGACCCAAAAAGTGAGAGAGAAAGAGAAAAAGTTGTGGCCATGGCTTACAAAGTTCTCATGATCTGGACACAAACTATTTTTCCAAATTCTTCTCCAAGATCCAAGATTTCTAGACCTGAGATTCACAGTGTTAGAGTAATGCAGACGCAGAGGGGCATCTTTTTTAAGCAAAAAAGTACTTTGAGCTTATGCTGAATTCGCTTCACAGCAAACCTGCCTTTGACTATGACTTTCAGTCTCACTCACTCATCATTCCTTGAAGAGACCAACACTCTCCTAACTCCAGACTTTAGCACTTGTTGTTTCCTTTGTAGATAACTCTCCTCCCCAAATTCTTCACAGGTATATTCCTTACTTCATCAACCCTGAAGGAGAGAAATTCCCTGATTATGTCATTGTATCAAAAGAACACTCTCTCCATTCCCTCTTAGCCTGTCTTTTCTTCCTCCATAGAATTTATCACTAGTTAATATAGGCTGTGGTTAGATGCCATTGAGTCATTTTCAATTCACACCAACCCCATGTGCCCCATAG
>NW_004444182.1:170346-181244 GCF_000243295.1 Trichechus manatus latirostris
GTACTTACTGACGAAGATCAAAGACTACAGCCTTCAGTATGGATTACACCTCAACATAAACAAAACAAAAATCCTCACAACTGGATCAATAGGAAACATGATAAATGGAGAAAATACTGAAATTGTCAAGGATTTAATTTCACTTGGGCCCACAACACCTACGGACGCAGCAGTCAAGAAATCAAATGACATATTGCATTGGGCAAACCTACAGCAAAAGACCTCTTTAAAGCATTAAAAAGTAAAAATGTCACTTTGAAGACTAACATACACCTGAACCAAGCCATGGTATTTTCAATTGCTTCACATGCATGCAAAAACTGAACAATGAATAAGGAAGACAGAAAAAGAACTGATGCATTTGAATTACAGTGTTGGTGAAGAATACTGAATACACCATAGACTGCCAGAGGAATGAACAAATCTGTCTTGGAAGAATTACAGCCAGGATGCTCCTTAGAAGTGAGGATGGTGACACTTTGTCTTATCTACTTTGGACATGTTATCGGGGGACCAGTCCATGGAGAAGAACATCATGCTTGGTAGAGGGTCAGCAAAAAAGAGGATGACCTTCAACGAGGTAGACTGACACGGTGACCGCAACAATGAGTTCAAACATAGCAACAATTGTGAGAATGGTACAGGACCGAGCAGTGTTTTGTTCTGTTGCACATAGAGTCTCTATGAGTCAGAACCCACTCAACAGCACCTAACAACCACATTTTTTTAAGGAGATCATCAAGCCTTTCTTCCTAGCCTATCCTAGTCTAGAAGCTCTGCTGAAACCTGTCCACCATGAGTGACCTTGCTAGTATTTGAAATACCAGTGGCATAGCTTCCAGCATCACAGCAATAAGCAAGCTATCATAGTAAGACAAACTGACAGATAGGTGGTGGTCATATCACTGCAGTGTCCTCCTAAATTACATGCCTGCCTCACATTTGTTCCTCTCAGTCTTAAGCAAGAGTCACATAGTATTTCCAGTCATAGATGTCTAGTTAAGTGGCCTATCTACAGTACTCACACTGCTTGAAATATCAGAAGATTTTAACCTTCTTGACAAATACTGTCTTTGCAAAACATGCTCTTCTCTTAATCTTCATAACAAAACTTCTCGAGATTTTTTTTTCTATTTTGCTGACAATTTCAAGTCCTTGACACCCTCCTTTACTTATTTCTCCTCCTATCAGTGGTGGAATACCTCCAAGGTTCTACCACTGGTCCATTTCTCACTTTACATCTTCTGTCTTTGTGGCTTACTTTGCCATACATATAATTCCCAGGTACATATGATCAGCACAAAGAAGTTTATCAAGCTTCAGATACGTATTTCTAAGGGTCTTATGATAATATTCACCAGGAGCCATTTAAATCCTCACCAATATCCAAAAACTGGATTAACATTTCTTCCAAAACCTCTACAGTATCTTGTATTCCCAATCTTAAATAATGATACTGCTGCCTATCTAGTCTTTTAAGCTAGAAACCTCTTTATCTTTCCTGAATCTTTACTCCTCTTCATGCTTCAAATATAATAATTCACTTTTACAGTAATACTTGAAAGAATTGGCTATTTAGCTCCACTTTATCTCCTCTCGTAACTTTTGAACCCACACCATCATGTTTTTGTCTCACCATGCCATTTTATTTGCTGGCAAGTTTACAAAATACTGATCAATGAAACTTACTATACATGGAGGGCATTGTCTCACTGACAGCTTTCTCAAGAGAGCTTCCAGCTCTTTTTCCCCCCATCACCCCATTTCCCTTAGGATGAGACAGTGGAGTAAGGGTCCTACCTGGTCTTTATTTTCCAGTCTGGCTCACAAATTCTTTGTTGATTGATTCATGGTACCTCCTGGCACCATGGAAACGAGATTACCCAGTGTCTCCATCTACTCAAAGGGTACACTGCCACCAGGGCTTATAACGTGTACATACTCACAAACCTTTGTTATCGTAACATTCCATATTCCATAAGAAGCAATGGGGGATGTAATGGGTTAAATTGTGACCCCCCTCCCCAAAAAAAGATATGTTGACACTGTAACTCCTAGTACCTGTGAATGTGACCTTGTTTGAAAATAGGGTCTTTGAAGATGTTATTAGTCAACATGAGGTCATATTGGCATAGAGTGGGCCCTAACCCAATAAGACTGGTATCCTTATAAAAAGATCAGAACAGATACAGAGACACAGAAGACAGTTACATGAAGATGAAGGCATTCTCCAGCTGCCCATACCAATAGCTACAAGCGGAAGTCTAACGGGCATTTTTGGAAAAGTTTTGCTTTCCTAATATGGATATCACTCCTTGTTCCATTTCACCTTTTTCATCTTTTTCTCTCCTTGAACAAGGATGGAAGGCTGGAGGTGGAGAAGCCATCTTTAAACATGAGGTGCCCATAAGGACAGAAGTCATGCATTAAGAATGGCAGAAGGAGCCGTGGGTATTACTGGCCTCATGGAGATACTGTTCCAGCCTTGGCCTTCATGGCTCTGGAGGCTTTTGGATATGGGCAGAATGTGCAGAAAATAACCTTAATCTGGCTAATCCACTTTCTTCTGGTTTCTTTTTACTATTTTGAATGAAAGCTACAGGCCAATAAAAAAGCTGTAACAGTATCTAACTGGAAAAACAAAGGGGAATAAATATTAATCAAAACTGATTTTACTCCAGATCCATATCATGCATTGGAGGTGTCCAGAAGAGGTCATGAAACTGAAGACTCCCATAGAAAACTTTACCTAATTTTACAGTTATCTCTCACCATCTCTGTGAGGAGGATCCTAATTCCCACAGGAGTTTCTGCTACAGCCAAAAGCTATATTCATGCATTTATTTGTTTCCTCAACGAACTGTGTATTTCTTTAAAAATACTATTGTATTTGTCTCTGAATCCTCAGTTTTATGAATAAGCAAGTAAATTAAAGGCTAAGTGAGTGAAAGTATAAATACATAAATAAATGGTCTGGAAAAGTATTCAATAAAATAAAAATAATGGAAATACATCAGAATTGGACAAGTTGTAGACACAGTAAATTAGAAAGATATGTCTTTAAAATATTGAATAATTATACGGTGGTTTTTAAATTACTCCTAACATTGTTCATTTTTTCCCTACTTTTATAAACTGAAAGACTAGTGCCAACATCAGACACATGGGCCTCTTACTTGAAATAATAAAATAATTTTCTCTGAACTTTAGTTAATATTTGAGTTCAGCTGCACTTTTGCTACAATTTTGATGGTTTTAACAATATTTGTAGAATTATTCTAAACTACATATAACTGCATAGGTAACTCAAAATTTCTATCAAGGAAGGCAATTTTGTTTTTGATTGAAATGTACTAGGTGATTTGAAATCACAAATCAGGAAGGTACACGCATGAAATCACTGAATACAGCTGTGATTTTACAAATACATTATCAATCAAGAGAGGCCCAGCTGAGAAAGCCAATCTCTTTTATTAAACTAACTTGTGCCTACCCACACACATCAGTGACATAAATCCAGATGTCAATATGTGAGTTTTACTGCTTTATTATAGGAAGTAGTATTTTCTTCCCTCTTACTATTTTAGGAATAGGAATTGTTGTCTCCCAATGTCCAGAACTTCTTTACAAACATAACATATATTTCCTATTAAAATGTCTAAATTGTAGCACAAAGTAAATTTTATTCATGTTAATTGAAGGGAAAAGTTCAGAAAAGTTTTTAAGCAAAATAAATCTGATCTACAATATAACACAGTGAAAAAGAAGAGGCCCTGAAGTCAGACAGACCTGGCTTCAAGCACCAGTTCTGCCTCTTATAAGTTATATGCTTAGTCAGATACGTTTCTGAGCTTCAGTCTCTTCCTTTGTAAAGTGAATGCTATAATCTATGGAGATACTTAAAGGGTTAAGCGGCAATGGATATAAAGTGCCTAAAACAGTACTTAACACTGAATAAATTAAAGCTATCATTGGCAGTAATTATTTTTCTAAAAAGTTCTTATGTTGGCCTAACTATAATGTCTAGAAAATAAATTTAAATCAGTTTTTCTTATTCTAAGTACCAGCATTAAAAAAACAGAGGCCAATCCAGCATGACGATACAATTTACTACCTCTCTAAATGATAGCTTCATGGTTGAGATCTTGTCCTGGCATCCACCACTTAAAAACCAAATTCATTGACATTGAGTCAATTCCGACACAGAGCAACCCTATAGGACAGACTCATACTTGCCCCATATGACTTCCAAGGCTGTAATCTTTACAGAAGCAGACTGCCACATCTTTCTCCCACATAGTGGCTGGTGGGTTCGAAACACCAACCTTTTAGTTAGCCAAGTGCTTAACCACTGCACCACCAGGGCTCCTTATCCACCACTTAGGCCCCGACAAAACCAATCTGACATACTGCTTAGGCGTAGAATAAAGTCTGTGAACTTAGCTTTTAACATCTCAAGAGCTTTACCTGAGAATATATACTTATGAAATAATGGTCCAGAGGCAAATACTTTTCTTTTTTAAAATCATAAAATATAAACCAAAACCAAACCAAACCCACTGCCACTGAGTCAATTCTGACTCATAGCCAGTAGAACCGCCCCATAGAGCTTCCAAGGAGCGGCTAGTAGATTCAAACTGCCAACCTTTTGGTTATTAGCCCAGGTCTTAACCACTGTGCCAACAGGGATATACTTTACATAATTAGGATTAAAAAATTAACCATTGGATTTTGATCCAGGTCATAGCAGAACTAAACAGTTAGTCATTTTTTCCGTAGTTAATAACAACACGATGTACTTCTCTTTTCGAAAGCATTTCTCAATCTCAGTGCTTGGGTGTTTAGTACCATCCTTGGGCTCTACACAGTAGATGCTGGTAGTATCCCCCCAGTTGTGATAACCAAAAATGTTTTCAGACACTAAGAACCATACCAGTCGAGAACCACTATGTGGAGTGATGGTGCAATGGAAAGATGAGACTAAGACATGGCTTAGCTCTACTAATAACCAGCTGTCAGCTTTGTGATCCTGAGTAAGATGAAGTGACTCCATCTTTCCAAGTGGTATTTTCAGCAAATTGGACTAGATAATCTCTAAGATTTATCATGCTAAAACTATCTCTCTCTCTCTGTCACACTCACACACACACACACACTCACACAACCACTCCACTCACACCTTTCAAGCACAGCACTCATGTAGTCCACATGCATCAGCATATCAAATGCATAAGGAAATGAGAATACATCAGAAGTGGGCAACTTGTAGAGAAAGTTAGAAAGATATTATCTTTAAAAGACTGAATAATTGTATGGTGGTTTTTAAATTACTCCTAACATTTTTTTCCCCATTTTATAAATTGAAAGAATAGTGCCAACATCAGACAAATGGGCCTCTACAAAGCACACTTCCAGTGTAAGGATGTAGTCTTTGATTTTTCTTAGTAACTGTTTAACTTCAGGATTAACACATACATAGAAACAAAAAGATTCTTCTTGATACATATAAACTGATAAAAAGAAGCACTGTTTGTTGTTTTTTCCCTCAAAAGAACATAACTCAATATTCACTATATTAATAAAAAGTTCTTTATACTGGTCAACAGTGATATTAAATTACAATTTAATTTACTGTCCTCACTAAGGAAAGACAACCCACATACTTATGATGTAGAATACAACAGAGAGAAAAACTCGCTTGAGTTGATTTAGAAAACATACCACATATGCACGTGAACACTGGGCAATGAATAAGGCAGACCAAAGAAGAATCGATGCCTTTGAATTATGGTGTTGGCAAAAAATATTGAATATTCCATGGACTGCCAAAATAACAAACAAATCTGTCTTAGAAGAACAGCCAGAAGGCTCCTTAAAAGCAAGGATGGCAAGACTTCGTCTCACCTACTTTGGCCATGTTATCAAGAGGGATCAGTCCCTGAAGGAGGATATCATGCTTGGCAAAGTAGAAGGTCAGTGAAAAAGGAAGATCCTCAATGAGATGAATTGACACAGTGGCTGCAACAAGGGGCTCAGGCATCACGACTGTAAGGACAGCCCAGGACCGGGCAGCGTTTCGTTCTCTTGCACATAGGGTCGCTATGAGTCGGAACCGACTCTGCGGCACCTAACAACTACACCACATTTCTGAATCTTTACACTCTACCCGTTTAAACAGCCCTTGCTAAACAATCTCTTTCAAAACAGAACTAATCCTTCTCAGTGCATAATTGTTTTGATTAATTTTAATAAATATTCTTGGTACCAATGTTAAACTACTACTTGCTAATGTTTATGAATTAATTTTCTCCACAAAGCATACATTTTCTTTTGCTCTTTTGAATGTTCCTTGTTGTTTACTAATCTATTTGAATTCTTGTCAAAAAGAATTTCTTATAATCTATGAAAAAATAAAAATTCACTCCCTTATATAGTAAGTCATTGCTGTTTTGGGGTAATATATCTCAGCTGTGGACAGAATACAATAAAATTTTCTGAAACTGTAATGCTTTCTAGCATAGTCTACTGCTTTCAGATAATGTAAACCAAGTTCTAAGAGATTCAGTCTTGGTCATGGTCCCAACATGTTACCCATGTTAGACCATTTACTTAACTTCACTAAAGGAGAAGTTGGAAAATAAGACACATTTATTTAGATAATAATAAATGTAATAATTATAATAAATTTAGAAAATATAATTTTTCCATGTTATAAGAATATAATGTTTTAATGACAAAACATTCTCTTTAATAAAAATGGTATCAAGTCTAATATAATTATGAGGCATGAATTCTTAAATTATTGTATTCTATTAGCCTTTAACTTATTAGTAACAAGCAAAATTATCAAGACTTTAACTAGGCTTGAAGTATCTTACTAAATATTGAAATTATAGAGTATATTCTGGGTAAATCAATGTAGTTCAAGGATTAAAAAAAAAAAGTCTTATAAATGGGACAGGAAAAAATAATAATTCAACAAAGCCCATTAGAATAGCTCTACAATTTCCTTTGAGACAGAGGGAAAAAAAAAACGGAGTTTAATTTTGAGTATCAAGTTTTGAACCTGAGGCAAGGTATTTCACAAAACTCATAAATGGTCTCAGCAGACTTCAGTTTAATATAGTGGGCTTGACATATGTGTTCTCCTCTCCTCACACCTCAATTCCCAATGACAAACATAAAAGTTTTACTGTTGTTATTTTTAAAATAAACCCATAACAGTGTTAAGTCAAGAAAGAGTGCTTACATCAGACAAGGCATTTTTGGAAATTTCTAAACATCAGAAGCACTGAGTTTCTGTTTATGGTGATGGAAAATCTGGCAACAGATATTGGTGATGGTTACACAACATGATTAGTGTAACCTCTTGATATTAAAATTTGAAATTAACATATATTAAACTTCAATTAAAATAATATACAAGGGCTCAGAGATTCTATTATAAAAATCTTTTTAATACCCATAACTCAATACATTTGTCCTCGATTTATTCCCTAAATCATTACACAGCCCCAGCTCAGATGAAGTTCTAAGCAATTTGAAAAATAACAAAATAATAATTATACTATAACATTTTGACAGCATACAGTCAGAACTACCTTAGAAATCCTGTAACACCTTAGCTTTCTTTTTCTTTTTTTAAGTAATGGAATCGTTTCTTCTAAATTTTTTACAAAAATGTTTAATCCTCTGTGTCAAAAGAGGAACTTCTACCACTAATAATTGGGGGAGGATTTGGATGCTGGCCCACTTGAAAATTTTTCTCACACCTAATTTCCTCAAACAAAGCCCCTTGGGCATAATCCACAGAATCCTCAGACTTCAGCGAGTACTTCGGAAAACAACTAATATAGTAAAATCCTTATTTTATAGATAAAGAATCTTGACGTCAGTGAGAAAAAGTATCTGTCCAAGTTCTTTCTGCCCACTCTCTCATTATTATATTCATTTCCTGCAATCTTAAAAAAAATTTTGTGTAAAAATATTATGTGAGTACTAAATGTTTATTTTTAAGATATTAGAAAATATAAATAATCACAAAGTAGACTATCACCCACGGTCCCCATGATCATATAAGAAATATTTTTTTGTATGTTTCCAGATATTGTTAGCTAATTACTCCAGAGGATAAACTTTTCCCAACTGCCATGGAGTCAATTCCAATTCATGGCAACCCCATGTGTGTCAAAGGAGAACTGTGCTCCATAGGGTTTTCAATGGCTTATTTTTTTACAAGTAGATCACCAGGCCTTTCTTCTGAGGTGCCTATTATTGGATTCATTAGTTAGCAGTCAAGTGTGTTAACCATTTGGAAGACAGCTACCTGACCAATGAACTGGAAGAGATCCATATTCATGCCCATTCCAAAGAAAGGTAATCCAATAGAATGCAGAAACTATCAAACAGTATCATTATCACATGCAAGTAAAAATTTTGCTAAAGATAATTCTAAAACAGCTGCAGCCATACATCAACAGGGAACTGACAGAAATTTAACCTGGATTCAGAAGAGGGCGTGGAACTAGGGATATCACTGCAGATGTCAGATGGATCTTGGCTGAAAGCAGAGAATACCAGAAAAATGTTTACCTGTGTTTTGCTGACTATCCAAAGGCATTCGACTCTGTGGATTTTAACAAAATATGGATAGCACTGAGAAGAATCCAGAATACTTAATTATGCTCATGCAGAACCTGGACATGAATCAAGAGGCAGCCGTTTGAATGGAACAAGGAGATATCACCTGATTCAAAACCAGAAAAGGTATATAGGTTGTAGCCTTTCACCATACTTACTCAATCCTTATGCTGAGCAAATAATTCAAGAAGCTGAAAAAGAATGTGGCATCAAGATTGGAGGAAGACTCATTAGCAACTTGTAATATGCAGATGACAAAACTTTGCTTGTGGAAAGTGAAAATGACTTGAAGCACTTACTGATGAAGATTAAAGACTACAATCTTCAGAATGGATTACACGCAACATAAAGAAAACAAAAATCCTCACAACTGGATCAATAAGCAACATCCATGATAAATGGAGAAAATATTTAAATCATCAATGATTTTATTTTACTTGGATCAACAATTCCCATGGAAGTAGCAGTAAAAAAATAAGACAACATATTGCATTGGGCAAATATGCTGCAAAAGACCTCTTTAAAATCTTAAAAAGCATAGATGTCACTTTGAGGACTAAGGTGCACCCAACCCAAGTCATGTTCTTTTCAATCGCATCATATGCATGCAAAAGCTGGACAATGAAAAAGGAAGACAGAAGAAGAATTGGCACATTTGAACTATGCTGTTGGTGAAGAATATTGAATATACATGGGCTGCGAGAAGAAGGAACAAATCTGTCTTGGAGGAAGTACAGCCAGAATGCTCCTTAGGAGTGAGGATGGAAAGACTTCATCTTGCTTACTTTGGACACATTATCAGGAGGGACCAATCCTTGAAGAAGAACATTATGCTTGGTAAAGCAGAGGGTCAGCAAAAAAGAGGAAGACCCTCCATGAGATGGATTGACACAGTGGCTGCAACAATGGGCTCAAACATTGTGAGAATATAGCAGGACCTGGCAACATTGCATTCTGTTGTACATAAGGTCACCATGAGTCAGAGCCGACTCAATGGTACTTAGCAACAACATACAGAAAAATAAAGCAAAATGTTAAAAGTCCTTCCTTATCAATAATAACTTTAAATATAAATGAATCGAACTCTCCAAAGAAAAGGGAGAGATTGGCATAATGGATTTTTAAAAAGGTCCATCTGTATGCTGTCTGTAAGAGATTCACATCAGAGTCAAAGACAAAAGAGGCTAAAACGAAAGAAAAAGGTATTTCATGAAAATAACAGAAAAGAGCTGCTGTGGCTATACAAATATCAAATTGGGGTGGAGTGGGGCTAGACAGATTACTGTCATGTAGAGTGACAGGGACACATATATATCAGAGCCATTCAGTGGAAAAACCATAGGGTTTGTTAGAGATGTAGCAGAGACCATAAGTTCACCTGAGCTTTGGTTTTCCCAGAGAGGTATGTTTAGGCTAAAGAGCTGGATGTGCTATGGAGAGTACTCTGATAAAGGGATCCCACACCCATAACATTACATATTTACAGGAGCCAGGTGACCTGAATGCAGATTTGTGACAGTGGAGCTTTCCTGACTGATGAATTGGTCTTGTTACAGGTAGAGCTTCATAAACCCAGTGACTGGCTCACAGGATTGTGAGGGCTGCCATGTCCGAATTCTTGAGAGGCGGGCAAGCAGGAAACAGGCAGGGGATAATGCTGCAGTCCTGAGGCAGAATTTCATCATCTCTGGAAAACCTCAGCTTCTGCTCTTTAAGGCGTGTAACTGATTGGATGAGGCCCACCCACATTATCGAGGATGATCCCCTTTACGTAAACTGACTGTAGATGTCAACCATGTCTACAAAATACCTTCACAGCAACACCTAGATTAGTGTTTGATTAAGTAACTGGGTAGCCAAGCCAAGTTAACACATAAAATTAACCATTTAAATTTTTTAGTTTTCTAAATTATTAGAAAATGCCCAGCCTCACAAAAGCCCATCAAAGAAGCCACACCCCTATTTCGCAGCATTACATAGCACACACTTTAATATTTCTACACTCCTTGCTAAGCAGCCCTGGTGGCACAGTTGTTAACTACGCATTTGCTAAACAAAAGGATGGTGGTTTAAAGCCACCAGCCACTCCACAGGAGAAAGGACCTAGTGACCTGATCTCTTTTAAAGACTACAGCCTAGGAAACCTTATAGGGCAGTTCTACTCTGTCCTATAGGATCACTGTGAGTCTACTTGACAGCAACAGGTGTGGTTTTTTCTCCTTGCTTGGGTTGTCTTTTGATTGTTGTTGGTTTATTTT
>NW_004444182.1:183293-192210 GCF_000243295.1 Trichechus manatus latirostris
TTAGGGCTTGGATCCATTTTGAATTAGTTTTTGTGTGAGGTATGGGTCTTGTTTCAGTTTTTTGCAGATGGATATCCAGTTATGCCAGCACCATTTGTTAAACAGACTGTCTTTTCCCCAATTAACAGACTTTGGGCCTTTGTCAAATATCAGCTACTCATAGGTGGATGGATTTATGTCTGGAGTCTCAATTCTGTTCCACTGGTCTATGTCTCTGTTGTACCAGTACCAGGCCGTTTTGACCATGGTGGTATAATAGGTTCTAAAATCAGGTAGTGCGAGGCTTCCCACTTTGTTATCCTTCAGTAATGCTTTGCTTATCCAGGGCCTCTTCCCTTTCCATATGAAGCTGGTGATTTGTTTCTCCATCTCATTAAAAAACGCCGGTGGAATCTGGATCGGGATTGCATTGCATCTGTAGATCGCTTTGGGTAGAATTGACATTTTCACAATGTTGAGTCTTCCTATCCATGAGCAAGTTATGTTTTTCCACTTAGGCAGGTCTCTTTTGGTTTCTTGAAATAGTGTCTTGTAGTTTTCATTGTGTAGATCTTTTACGTCTCTGGTTAGATTTATTCCTAAGTATTTTATCTTCTTGGGGGCTATTGTAAACGGTATTGATTTGGTGATTTCCTCTTCGAGGTTCTCTTTGTTGGTGTAGAGGAATCCAACTGATTTTTGGTATCCTGAAACTTTGCTGAAATCTTCTATTAGTTCTAGTAGTTTTCTCATGGATTCTTTGGGGTTTTACTGTGTTTAAGAGTGAGCGATTTATATTTTAAAAATATCCCTTTTAAATTACCTACCTGCTTCCATGTTAAATTGTTTAAACTACTGGCATCATGATAATTTTTACTTGTCACCTTAACAATAAATCAAAAAAAAAAAAACACTGCCATCATGTCAATTCCCACTCATACCCACTCTACAGGTACCATTTAAAGAAAAGGTCTACGTTTTTGCAAATCTTTGTTTTCTCTCTTATACACAACTGAAATTTCAGTGATGGACAAAATTCATGACTGAATTGATACAGTATTTGGCTTGAATAACAATGGTATTATTGTTTTTTGTTGTTCAAAGAAAGGAATGGCTGTTTGAACATTTCATCAAAACTATGTGTTGTGCTAATGTGAAAATCCAGTTATGTCATCTTACTGTTCTTCCATTCAAATACTTTAACGCCAGTCAATATCAAATATTCTTGTATTTCATAGAGCTATCTTGTAAAATCAAAAAATGTTTCAAATCTCTCAAAATCTTTATCCTTAATGATAGCCAATAAATAATGTATTTTACATTTTGATAAATTTGAAACAATACAGTTTTTATTAAAGAGAAACATTGCATTTAATTTTAAGAAACAATTATTTAAAGCAGAGCAGTGGAAAAACAATCATACTTTAGTACTAATTAACTATTAAGATAAATTTATATTAGTATGCTAGGTAACCAAAAACAAAATCTATTGCCATCAAGTCAATTCCGTCCCATAGTGACCCTACAGAACAGAGTAGAACTGCCCCATAGGGTTCCCAAGGCTGTAATCTTTACAGAAGCAGACTGCCCCATCTTTCTCCCACAGAGCAACGGGTGGGTTCAAACTGTCAACCTTTCAGTTGGCAGCTGAGCATTTAACCACTGCACCACCAGGGCTTCTTGGATGCCAGGTATTATTGGCTTTTTTACAAATTCCAATGAATGTATTTACAACAGTATTGTAAAAATTAACATACAGAAGATGATTTTTAAAAACCTTTATTTTTTTTTTAAACTTTACTGTGAATAAATTTTATCTGCTGTCCACTACATATGAAGTAAACTCACTTCCTGGATACTGTACGATAGGTCAAATTAACCTTCTGTTTCTCCCTGGCTCTCCTCCAACTGTTACTGTTATTTCACTCCACCTCCTTCTTATAACTTTGGAGTGAAAATTATTTACAGCTGTAGACATTCTCTAAATACTGAAAATAAGGGAGAAACTCAAGCTGATTCCCTTGCCTTGGCATTTTTTCTTTCCCAGTTTTGAAGAGTTTTTCTAGTATATTTCCATAATGAAAATATATTCATTTACTCTGGAAGAAGTTCTTATGGCTAAGGATATATTTCAGAGTGCATGCTGGTAATGATTTAATCCTTTTCTTCACTTTCTACCTTTTCTTTTGGATTCCACATTTCATAGTCAATGTCCCAAAAAGCAAAACTTGGTAACATTCATTTGCCTTTTTCTCGCTTACCAGAAATCCTTAACTCCTTTTCCCAGACTAATACTGGTTTGCTCTCTCTTTTTTTCTTAATTTTTCATCTTCTTTATAGTCTTTCTGTCAGAAATTTTATCTGTTAAACTATAGAGATCTCTGGGAATGTGGGCCAGCTTGCTCTCCCAGAGAAAATATTAAAGCTTTTCTTTTAATTAGTCTGTTTAGAGTGATCAAGAAAAATCTGGCAAAATTCCAGCATTAACATTCCTCCTTTCCTTGAGTTAGAAGAATTATTTCCAGATCTCAATTTTCAAATAAACATAAACTTAATATTTTGATTACTTAAGCCATTTATTAAGAGATAGTATATCTCAAGGAATAATAAACAACTTGTTGAATAGTTCTGTTTTATTTTACAAAATTAAGAACTAAAAGTATCCAGTTTCTTGGCAGTTTAGAAGATTTTGACCACGCCTGTAAAAGACAAAACAAAATGGAAAGTTGGCCTTAGAGCTTATGGAGAGAGCCAAGCCAGACAGGTTGGGTCAAAAGTAAAATTTCTGCCCATTGCTTAAATATTAGAAGTTGTCCACAGCTGCAGATAATTTGTACTCTACAAGTTCTAAGAATATGGTGCTGAGTATGGTTTTGTCCTAATTATCTGGTTTGGCTGCCTATGCTGACCAGCTTTTTAGGATTATTTCCAACTTTCCATTTCACCTTGTACTGACAACAACAAAAAAAGATTTCACTAAAACAAATCCATTTGAATGAACAAATCCTCATTCAGCTGAATAGTACTGGATTGTGTGTGATGCTGGCGGGCTCTGACTTTGATAGCAGAGCCAAGGTGTTCAAACTTGAGGTCGAGAACTCTTGATTCTTTGGCTGATATCATGGGAGAAAAATCTGATACTGCTCATTACATTTGATTCTGCACTTTGTAACATTCATCTCTAACCTTGGAAATTTGTGGAACTGACACAGTAAAGATCAAAGCTACTGCATGGTGAAACAATATTTCTCAAATGTCATAAAACAGAAGAGAGACCTATTTACCTTAAGAGACTCTGGCCAGACACTTAAGAACTAAGCATCTTCAGAATTCTTACTCCTAAAAGATGTGCGTGTGTTTACGTTTCAGAATCACAATTCACAATTCACATGTGCAGACATGTGAATCACCCTCTTTTCTTATGAACACACTCAACTTCTAGGTGACCTCCACTTTGACCCCTACATCCATGGATGGCAGAAAGCTCTTGTTTTTGCCAATTCAAGGTAACTTAGTAACTCTGAGGTTGAAACTTTGGGTTCTCTTGATAAATATCCAAACGCATTCACAGCTACAGGTCTGTGTAGCTCCAAAGCCCATGCTCTTTCAACATCACCATCCTAGTTCTGCAGTGCCAGGGGCTTCACCACCATGTTTTACGAGTTTGCCCCATGTGACCCAACCATTAAAAAATGTATTGAAAATTTCCTCCCCACCTCCTTTTTTATAGGAGTAACCTAAATCCCTAGCCCTGGTGGTAGAGTTGTTAAGCACTCAGCTGCTAACCGAAAGGTCGGTGGTCTGAACTCACCAGCCTCTCTGGGATAAAGATGTGGAAGTCTGCTTTGGTAAAGAGTTACAGCTTTGGAAACCCTATGGGGCAGTTCTACTCTGTCCTATAGGCTCACTATGAGTCGGAATCGATTCTATGGTAATGGGTTTGGGTTATGTTTTGTTTTGTTTTTAACTCCTCACCCAACTGCATACAATACTCTTCACCAGAGGCCTCTGGGTGGTGCAAGCAGTTTGCAATCAGCTGCTAACCCAGTGGCTAACCCAGCTGCTAACCCAGCGGCACCAAGGAAGAAAGTCCTGGTAATCTGCTTCCATAAAGATTACAGCCAAGAAAACCCTATGGAGCAGTTATACTCTGTCACACAAGGGGTCACCATGAGTCAGAATCAACTTCACAGCAATGGATTTATGTTTTTGTTTTGTTTTACTCTTCGGCAGAACCACAGCAATAGCCAACTAACTGGTTTCCTTATAGTGTTGGTTTTTTTTTGCTTTTTACATTTTTATTGAGGAAAAAAATGCATTAGAGAAAAGGGCATAACACACAGAATTTAAGGAATGATAGGAAGTAGTCTCATAACTATCCTTTACCGTTGCAATAGAGTCAATTCTGACTCATGGCGATCTTACAGGACAGAGCAGAACTGCCCCATAGGGTTTCCAAGGCTGTAACCTTTATGGAAGCAGACTGCCACATCTTTCTTCCACAGAGCGGCTAGTGGGTTAGCAGTCGAGTGCTTTAACCACTGCACCACCAGAGTTCCTTCACATAACTGCAAACCAGACCAAAGAAGATAGTCAGACCCTAGAGACTCTCTGTGCCCCTCTGAAATCACAACCTTCTCCCTCCTCCCTGTAGGCAAACAGCATCCTAAGATTTAGACTAATCACGTCCTTGCCTTTCTCAAAACTTGTAAAACATTTAAGAAATCCCTTCTTATGTTACCTTCTTCTCCTTTATTCCAGATAGAATTATGCCTCTATAATAACTTCCATTGCATGTCGTGATGTGATAATGATTCACGATGTTGTTGTGTGCCGTCGAGTCGATTCCGACTCATAATGAGCCTGTAGGACACAGCAGAACTTGCTCCATAGGGTTTCCAAGGAGCAGCTGGTGGATACGAACTGCCAACCTTTTAATTAGCAGCCGAACTCTTAACTACTGCACCACCGGGGCTTCTTAAAACATACATTTGCATTCTTAAACAATTTATTTTCCAGTTTGCTAACTTTATATAAATAGAACCATATCACATGTATTTTGCGTCTTCCTTCTTAGAAGCAACATTTTACTCATGTGATTGATCTGTGTTGTTGTATGATGGTATAGTTTATTTTTATTTCTGCACGAAATCCAATTGTATGAATATGCCAAAATGTAGTGATCCTTTTCCCTGTAAATGGACATTTGGGTTGTTTCCATTTTAGTTCTATGACAAACAAAACTGCTATGACTATTCTTATGCATGTGTTCTATGGCACATATGCAAAAATTCTCCTAAATTCATAAGTATATGCATATCTCAAAATTAATAGATAATATCAAACTGTTGAAAAATAATGATACCAATTTACCCGCCACCAACTGTGTACAAATTCCCTACCATTCTTCTTTATCAACATTTGGTGCTGTCAAATTTTTAATTATTACAAATATGGTGGGATTTTAATAACAACACATTTATCACCATTTTCCTTTTTGGCTAGAGATTTTTGTGTCTTGTTTAAGAAATCCCACTCTGAGGCCATGAAGATATTTTAACTATTATCTACCAAATGCTTTATAGTTTTGCCTCTTATACATATGCCTATAATCCACCCGCAAAAACTTTTAAGATGTGAGGCATAAGTCCAATTTCATTTTTTCCCCCATGTGAATAGTCAACTCACTCTGGTTTTTACACACACACACACACACACACGCATACATACACACATATCTACATACTGATCCAAAATAATGTAGTTTATAATGTAATCCTTACCAGGTTGTTTTGCTTAAAAACACTGAATGACTCCCCATTACTTATTAAATAAAGTCCAACTTCGCATTTCATGTAAAGTTGATTACAGTGTCAGCTCTCATTATATTTTTTCAATTTCTTATATCTCAGCTATATTTAATTACTTATATTTCTCAAATATAGTGCATATTCTTTTCTCAGTCAATTTCTCCTTGGCTCAGCCTCTTCACTTTAAGCTTACACTTGTGTGTGTTACCTTCTACTCGAGAATACACATCAAATTTATCCCCTTTGCTTATGAAAATCATATGTATCCATCAAGTCCCTTCCGTTACCTTCCTCCCCTTTATTCCAGTTAGAACTGTGTCTCTATAATAACTTCTATTGCGTGTTATGGTGGATAATGATCCTTATGCATATTTACCTCATTAACTTAAAAGCAACTTGAGAGAATAACATCTCTTCATATGTTCATTGCATATTAATATAATAAATATTGACTAAATTAAGCCAGAAAGTCATTTATAAATAAAAGTGAATGACTCTATCAGTTGAACCTAACAGTACATATTATATGACATTTTACGTTAGGAAAAATAATTTGTTCATATATTTTACCTTCCATCGGACATAAACACCAAATCTCTCCTCACTGAACCTGTGCTTTTGATTTTATTAACTAAGTTGCTTCATTACCCATTTAATAGCTACATGGTAAATAAAGTATAAAAATTTGCAATGCTCTAAAGGAAAGTAACTGGTACCACAAAATAAACCAAAAAAACCAAACCCATTGCCATGGAGTCGACTCTGACTCATAGCAACCCTATAGGACACAGCAGAACTGCCCCACAGGGTTTCCAAGGAGAGGCTGCTGGATTTGAACTGCTGACCTTTTGGTTAGCAGCCGAGCTCTTAACCACTGTGCCAACAGGGCTTCACCACAAAATAAGAGGGGATAAAAGACCAATGTGGCACTGAACTTTGTGAACATGGATAAAAAACAAAGACGAGTATCATGACTGTATATGTTTGAGTATAGGAAGGTTATCCTAAGTGACATTCACCAGCTGTCTGTCCTTCCTATCTGAAAAGGAGCACATGAATTTGGTGAGAACAAAAACAGAATTCTCAAGCTAAGCATGTGATTAAGCCCTAGAAAAAGCTATCATCAGGGGAGCAACTACCATCTCTATAATAATAAAACCCATCTGCCTTTGCTGGTTTACAAGCAGAGCTTAGAAGCAGGAAATTGGACCCTTTACCCTATTATGTAATGAGAAATAGACAACTTCATCTGTAAAGTTTTTCTCCTCAGAATATAAATCCATTTAGACTCCCATTAGGGTGTAGATTTATAATATCAATGTGATTACCAGTTGTAGTAAATTAGTCTAGTAGGTTAAATTGCATATTGATGATTGACAAACCACAAAAGATTCAAACAATGCCAATTCCAAAAATAAATGCTTATTCAAGTATTGTCATTTTTATTTTGGTTTATTCCATAAATATATTCAACTATAATTGTGATGACTTGAAATGCCAAATTTAATTCTTGATTCAACATACTAAAGATAAATTGATAATAATTCTAAAAGTAGCTGTATACATTTTACCAAAAATGATTTATCTTTTACTAAAATATTTTATTTTGTGGAAGAATAAACTTTAATATACCTAACATTAATATTGATAATTTTTGTTTAAAATTTTAAATAACTGTAAACAACTATTTTTGTTATGCTAAACCCATTGCCATCAAATCAATTCTGATTCACAGCAACCCTATAGGACAGAGTAGAACTGCCCTATTGGGTTTCTACTTTACGGAGGCAGCCTGACAAATCTTTCTTCTATGGAGAGGCTGGTGGGTTTGAACGCAGACCTTTCAGTTAGCAGCCGAGTGCTTAACCATTGCACCTCCAGAGCTCTGTAAAGCATATAAAATTATTACAATGAGATTTTCAGAGCATTACTATGAACTTTTGATATTTCCATGGATTTTAATACATATAAATTTTTATGAGGTTCTTAATCTCATACATGCAAATACTTTGGTCATTAATACCTGAGTATACTAAGATAAAATGAGTTGCCTAGCTTCAACAGATTAACAGCAAAAACAGAAACAGGATACAGAATTTTCAGAACAATGAATTTCACCCAGTTATAACAGATAAGGAGCCTTGACGGTGCAGTGGTTAAAAGCTTAGCTGCGAACCAAAAGGTCAGCAGTTCGAACCCACCAGCTGTTCCTTGGAAACCCTATGGGGTCGTTCTAAACTCTGTCCTATAAGGTCACTGATTGGGAATCAACCTGACAGCAACAGGTTTGGTTTTGGCTGGTTATAACAGATAAGACTGTCTTGCAAATTATTTCAAGGAGCATACCATTTCTGCTTCTATAACCTTTATCTAACATAATTTTAAGACTATATTTTTTGGTGTTCATATTGTCATCCATGAAATAGGAAAAAAAAAAAAGCCTACACAACCAGCATTATGTACAGTAATGAAACAATGTGATTACTAGATTTTACAAAAGAATAAATTATAAAAATTCAAAATATTATCATTAACCTAAATGACTTCGGCTTTTATTCCTAAATTCCTATTTTTGCTGAATAGGAGCTATTATTTCTTGTCTAACCATACCACAGAACATGTCAGTTCCAATTGAGGCCCTTCTGACACACCAACACAGACTCATAACCTTTTGATTTTCTTGGATACATATTTCTCAGCTGGTAAAACAAAGCATGAAAAATAAAAGATTTTAAAAAAAGGAGGCCTCAGACTCACAAATTACTCTGACTCAGAACAGCATTTGGAAATGCAAGTGCTATATGATCTACTGCCAGTTTCATCAGATTAGAGACACATCAGCTTTACAAAGAACTAAATGAATGGCTTTCTATGCATTTTCACGGACCAGATATCAAGAATAGTTAAGCATAGGAGGCGGAGCCAAGATGGCGGAGTAGTCAGACGCTTCCGGTGGACCCTCTTACAACAAAGACCCAAAAAAACAAGTGATTCAATTATATATGGCAATCTGGGAGCCCTGAACATCAAAGGCAGAGTTGAGGAACTGGACTGAGCGGCAGAAGGAGGGAGAGATGGTTCGGAAGCAAGGAGGAGTTGCCAGATCCAACCCGGCAAGAGCCTGAATC
>NW_004444182.1:198427-206732 GCF_000243295.1 Trichechus manatus latirostris
GGAACACAAAAGAGAGTCCCAGATGGAGTAGGAGAAAGGTAGGGTGCAGAACTCAAATTCTAGTTAGAAGACCAGACTAAATGGTCTGACTGAGACTGGAGGAACCCTGGAAAGCATGGCCCCTGGATTCTCTATCAGCCCAGAACTAAAAGAATTTCCGAGGCCAACTCTTGAGACAGGGATTGGACGGGACTGTGAGACATAAAGTGATACTCATGAGGAGTGTGCCTCTTACCTCAAGTAGATATAAGAGACTAAACGGGCAGCTTCTGTCCAGGGGTGAGATGGGAAGGCAGAAAGGATTAGTAGCTGGTTGAACAGACATGGGTAATCAGGGGTACAAAGGAGGGGTGTGCTGTCACAGTATAGGGAAAGCAATTAGGGTCACATAACAATGTATGTATAAATTTTTGTAGGGGAAAACGTAAAGAAAGAAAGAAAAAAGAATAGTTAAGCATAGTCTCAACCCAGTGTCAACAAAGAGTCCTCATCTACACTTGATATGAATAAGAATTTCAACCTACTAAGGCCACACGTAGCCCTGGTGGCACAATGGTTAAGAGCTCAGCTGCTAACCAAAACGTCAGCAGTTTGAATCCATCAGCTGCTCCTTGGAAACCCTATGGGGCAGTTCTACACTGTCCTATAGGGTCGCTATGAGTCGGAATCGACTTGATGGCAGTGGGTTTGGTTTTATTTAAGGCCACATATTCAAGAATACGTGCACAGATTAGCTAAACCTGTAAGACTTTGTTCTTACATAATTATACTGTCCACGTCACTTGGTGGGAGGCGGAATCTGTTAGTTTGCCCCAATTTTAGTAATGTAGCCCTTGTGGTACTTTTTTTATACTTCAGTTTCTTTGTCAGCTGATGTCCACAGAGCCAGAAGTAGCTTAATTCAGATTCCAACATAATTTTGCTCCTCTGTTTTATGAGTTATTTAAGTACCCATTACTATTTTTTGCATTATTTTAAGAAAAGAGAAAGATAAATGTATTTTAATGTTTAAAAATAAACTTACACAGTTTGAAAACAGGAATCAAAATAACTGGCTCCTCAAACTGGTGCCTAAATGCATTTATGGATAATTCTCTCCCTGATAATTTTTTTTTAATTTTAACACATAATTAATCTTCAATCTTTTTGCTAACCTGCTGAAACTGCTATGTTAAGAAATATAATCTTCCATATAATGGTTAGAACATAGAAAGGGTTAGATTTAAAATTAAAAAAAGAAAAGAAAAAAGCTGTAACAGGAAAATATTAACAAAAGGAGAAGTTACACAATATCTGACAAATGGACCTTAAAGCACAAAGCAACAAGGATATTTAAAACAAAATGATAAAATCACCAAAAAGGCATAAGAATTCTAAATATGTGGAGAACAAATGATGATTAAAATATATAAAACAAAAACAGAAAGAAATGAAAGGAAATGTTGACAAATCCAGTGCATGAGATATAAACATATCTCAATTATTGATAATCCATAGATTAGACAATGTATTATATTCTGTAGACAGAATACACTGACCTATATAGACTGCTTTATATAAAAATTTTTAAAAATCATTTTTACCTTAGTAACTATTCCCTTTAAGCTCTCCTCAGATTATCCAATTTGGACCAGCTAACACTTGACTAATAATAATAATGTAACACTGCAAAATTAATTGCAATTAAGAGAAAAAAGAAAGCAAGGATGCCTTATGGGAGATAATGTAATTCAAAAACAATTTTTCGAGTGTAGTGCACAAAATCAGTATTAAACTTTCAAAAATTATCCAGATCATGTAAAAATATTCTACTTTGAAGGAGGAACCAAATATAGCACTAATTTACTTTTGTTTGTTAAGAAGAGAATTTAGTTACAATATAGATTCAGGGCTGAGAATAAATAAGCAGCTTAATTTAGGGGCTAATATTTGTAGATCTGAGGTATAAAACCAAACATTCCAAACTGGAATTTCAGAAGTAAAAGGTTTCCCATAAAGGTAAAAATTACAAGATTGTTTTTATTCTTAAGATCAAAGAAGACATTGGGCTATCACTAGTGCAGAAGTCATAAAACCGCTGTTAACTGGGAATTCTATGACTAGGGATTTCACCATTCCTTTGCAAAATCCCAGTATGGTTTTTATTATGAAAGATGCATATCACATTGGGTAACAAGCTGTGTAAGATTCCTTTTTTAGAAAAAGTTAATAAATCTCCCAACAGCCCTTTGAAATTTATTTTTGGTTGAAAAGGATTCTCAGCTGAAAATATGCAAAATATTTTTTAGTGATTTAGTGATGAGTTGTATTCAGTAATAAAGTAAGGGTACGTCTTCAGGTCCAGAAATTATGTAAAGTAGGATCTTTTAAAAGAAGTTCTTAATGTGGTAGTAATATATTGAGAGACTGATTCCACACATCTGGAGTCCATTTTTAAGGATTAGAACAAGATGTCATACATTTCATATATTTTTAAAATTTGCTATGAATTAGTAATAATATTAAAGGTCTACTCTGATCTGTGGTTAGATAATTCCCATGACAACATACTTAATATGACTGAGTGTGTTATATAAACATGGAGGAAATGACCTGGCATCTTAAGGAAGCCCAATAAATAGCTCCCTTTACCCTCACGAGTTCTGAATATGATAAATAAGGCTAGGGGTAAGGCACTTGGAGGATGTCATCTTTATTCTTCCTAAAAGTAAACTGTAGGAGGTTGCATACAGTGAGGGATGAAACAAGCTCCTTAACTGACCTACAGTCACAGAAGAAGCTAGATCTCCACAGGCTTCCCCTACAAGAGTTGGGAATTCAGCCCTACGCTCAGGACAAGGTTAAAGCAGCACAAAGGGTGGTACAGCACTTCTGCTGCATTCTATTCGTTACAAGTTATTAAATCAGCCCTGATTGAGGACAGGGGACACAGACCCCCAACTCTCAATAACAGGGGTACCAAAGGCTTTTCAGACATGTTTTAAAATTGTCACATTCCAATAGTTGTCAGTGTTGAGTTTGTCCTCATAAAGCTCTGAGATTAGTCAGAAGAATACATTAACTCCAAGAAAGTCTGTTACCCAGGCTGAAAATCACTTCTTTTCTGTTTCCTACCCACATTATGTTCAGCTAAGAAGTTCAACAGAGCTTATCAAAAGATCCTCAGTGAGATTAAATGACAACAATAAGATATTCCAATAATAAGTTGCATAAAGATACACAAATAATAAAATTTCATCAATATAGAAACATCTTAGGTATTGAATATAGTTTCTCATTCATGAAATTCCCAGGGAGAAATTAAGTGCAAATACTAAAAGTGTTCAAATCCAAAGACTTCAACATCCAAAGGAATTAATATTCAAAATAGAAATGTCTTACCCTTTTAAGTTAAAAGTTCAAAGAAATTAAGATCAAAGAAGACATTGGGCTATTACTAAAGTTCCTTCAGGGCCTCCAGAATTGTGTTAATCCAATCCCAGGTCTTCCATAAACCTCTGCAATGATCTCACAAGTTCTAGTATTTGAAAGGACTCACAAGACTCCACATAGCCTACTCACACAAGGTTTTTATTTAAACACAAAGTGTTTGATACAGTAGAATGGAGCACAGTGAGCATTGGGGGTACTTATTTGCACCATGATGTGCTCACTGAAATGGAACCACCAAGGTCTGTGCTCTGAATCCTGGCTTCCAGAGAGTTCACAGCAGTACTGCCTCTGATCATAGAGTCACGGCAGTTTGTCTAACCTATTTGTTAGTTGAAAATCATCAGTAGCCAAACTGGCCCGAGACATCAGAATTTAAACAGAACATTGTAAACCCCATTACCCTTATCTTGGCCATGAGTCAAAGCTACACAGACATCCAGTCATTTAGACCACAATCCTATGTAGCTTCTCTTTTAAAGAGTTCAAAGATTATCACAACACTGTTTCTATACTCAGCAAATTTAGAAAACTGTGCAATCTGCAGCCCTTACAGCAGTTATCCAGGCAAAAGTTTGTTCTTACTACCCAGCCCTCAGTGATGTCAAAGATCACAGCAGAAGCTCAATGGCATTGCTGTGAGGAGGGTAGCTGGAGAAAAATACTGGTTTCAGCCCTACCAGGACGCATCAATCTGTACTAGGGATCCATTACCTATTAATTTAAACTTATAATAGAGAAATTAGCCATCAAGCAGTTAATTTACACACTTTTATCTTCTATCTGGACATAATCCACTTCTGTCAGAGTGACATGAAATTTAACAGAGTCTCACCATTTACCGGTGTTTGCTGACAGTTTCTGAGCCTCACTCTGCCTCATCCTCTTCTACACACAGCTGGGCATGCTGGTGAGAACCCCTGGTACTCCCTTCTTTGGGGTCAGCGGGAACTTCAAACCACATTCAGGAACTCTCTGCCCAGTAACCACAATAAAAAAAAAAAAACAAGAAGTCTCATTTCACTACCCCCTCAAACCATCTTTGGACCTCCTTGGGAGCCACCCTGCTCTGCCCAGAAAGCTCCACTATCTGAATAGTGAGCCTTTCCATAACCTCTCAGCAGGTGTGGTGTCAACAGTCTTAACATCTGAACCAATTTTAGGGATGGGCCCATCCTGTTTCTTCAGGATGGCCAAACATGGAACATACCTGCCTTTCTGCAAAGTTGAGAAATTTACAACATTGGCAAGCCTATGCCTGTGTCTAGTTTGTAGCACATTTCTCTCCCATTCAGCATATTCTAAATAGTTTAGTGCCATTTCCCCTTGGAGCCCATGCTTCTGTTACCCTGGGGCTGCATTTCAAAGCGGTCTCCGTTTAGTGACAGAGCCATCATGTTCTCTGGGGAGGAAGTATTTTAATTCTTCCACAATGCCTGTCCTTACTGCTTCTTTCTGTGGAATCTCTTAGGCCTAGAATCTGTTTTATGGGGAGTTTTTCCCCTACAGCCACATGAGATACTTGGAGAACTCTCAGCTGATTGTGAATCCAAAGCTGTTACTGCTACTGACACTCATTCCCCGGGAGCATAGCTCTGCCCTGGGCTCCTCACGACAGTTTCTTCTTTCAGCTTTGCAGGTGTCCAGTCCTTACCCAAAAAAAAAAAAAATCCACAACTGTCCCGTCGATTCCGACTCACAGCAACCCTACAGGACAGAGTAGGACTGCCCCATAGAATTTTCAAGGCTGTAAATGTTACGGAAGCAGACTGCCACATCTTTCTCCCTTGGAGAGGCTGGTGGGTTTGAACTGCCTATCTTTCAGTTACTAGCAGGGCACTTTAACCACTGTACCACCAGAGCTCCCTCCTTAGGCACTAGTTTCTGCTACATCTTTTTCTAAGACTGAGATATGTATCCTGGCTCACTTTCCTCTACTGTCCCCCTACTCGTGACATTTTAATTTGTCTTAAGTGGATCCTGTTCTTCTTTACCATAACGGAGGCTGATGCTCTTAGGTGGGTTTGAGCATCTTCTTTCATTTTTCTTTCCCATTTATTTCTAACCTAGACATTTTTTTCCCAAATATAATCTTTATCTTGTCTTATGACATCTCCCATAATGAGGGATATGGAATATTAAGCTCTATGTCTGCCGGAAAACAGCCTTTGTTCAAGCAAAGATTTTCAACTTCATCTCTCAGAATTAGATAAACACATCCAAGAAGTACCTCCCATCAGTCCGACACCCGATCGAGAATTGGGTGTGCTATGCCACTGCGGGCAGGTTTATGGAATGGTAGGCCACGCGAAGGGGAAGGAGGATCAGGGGCATGAGGGTGTCCAGGGTTACTTCACTCACCATTTGGAGAGGTACACATGCCATGGGACCACAGGGAGCACAGCCAGTGGGCCTGGGGCAATTCCAACGGGAGAGCCATTGAAAGCAAGCAAGGAACTGTGGGCAGCTGCATTTATTGGGGTGTTCGGGTGGAGTAAGCAGTTAGCTGTGCTGGTGGGGTTGACAAGTTAAAATTTTAAATCAGCACCTGTTGTTTTTGGGTGCCGTGAAGATGATATGTGCCTACCCGTTGCAGTCAGGTTGATTCCGACTTACAGTGACCCTATGTAACCTAGTCGGACTGCCCCAAAGGGTTTTTTAAGCTATAATTTTTACAGGAGCAGATTGCCAGGTCTTTCTCCTGCGGAGCCACTGGTGGTTTCGAACTGCCCAGCCCCTTAATTAGTGTGCCACCAGTGCTCCTTCGCATGTTACTGTTGTTAGGTGCTCTCGAGTTGGTTCCAACTCATAGCGACCCTATATACGAGAAAACGAAATACTGCCCAGTCCTGTGCCATCCTCACAAGCGTTGTTATTCTTAAGCCCATTCGTACAGCCATTTTCCTGCCTACTGGGGAGAAAATAGCATAAAACTACGTCCCGAGATTGTCTACGACGCGAGACTTGCCTACGACGCGAGACTTGCCTACGACGCGAGATTATAACAGCAGACCACAAAGTGCGGAAGTGTGTGTGAGTTCCCAGAGGGGTGTGTAGTGGGAACATGTAGGAAAAGAGACGGGAGTTTCCAAGGAGATTAGCACAGGAAACCAAAAACCAAACCAAAGTAACTTCCGTGGAGTCAATTCTAACTAACAGTAACCCCACAGGGTTCCCAAGGCAGTAAACCTTTATGGAAACAGACTGCTGCAGACTGCCACGTCTTTCTCCCACAGAGCAGCTGACGAGTTGGAACTGTCCACCTTTCCATTGGCAGCTGAGCTGTTTAACCACTGTGCCACCAGGGCTTCTCCAGCACAGGGGACCAAAAGGTGTTTATTTTAGTGTGCCAGAGGGAGCCTCAAATTAGGGCAAGGGCCTGTTGCAGGGATTAAGTCCAAAGGTTTGCGCCCAAAATGTTGGCGCATCAAGGAAAGCAGTTTAAGCCCTTGGGCTCAGATCTGGCTTCCTTTAAAAGTCAACCTTTCTGAGCATCCCATTAGACCCTGAATTCCTTGAAGCTGTGAGGGCATAGCCAGTGCATACATCTCCACCAATGATGCCTATGGCATCTTCAATCCCTCCCAGTATTTTTTTAGAATTTATGATTGCCCATCGAGGTCATTTAATATCCATGTTCTCTATTAGAATAGCTTTCCTAATCATCAAGGCATATTTCCCAAATTGCCCTCACTATGCAGTCCCTAAGGAGCCTTGGTGGTGCAAGGGTTAAGCGCTAGGCTGCTGACCAAAAGTTTGACGGTTCAAACCCACCCGGTGGATCATCGGGAGAAAGACCTGCCAGTCTACTCTCATAAAGATTACAGCCTAGAAAACCCTATGGGGCAGTTCTACTCTGTCACATGGGGTCACCATGAGTGGAAAACAGATTTGATGGCACAAAACAACATGCAGCCCCTAGTTTCTCCTTTAAGAGGCCACTCACTAATTTCTTGGATATTGGTTCCTCTGGGAGGAGTCCTTTCAGACTCCTCTTGTATTCCTTCCTTCAGTCCTTCTGTTAGGTTTTTTAAAACCCCTGTTGCATTTCTGATCAATTTACAATTAAGACATCTTTTCTGAAACTCTCTTTATAAGCATTTAGATTTTGTAGCATCCTCTTTTCACTTTTATATATTCTCTGCTGGCCTTTGGAAACAAGGATGGCATGATTTCGTCTTGCTTACTTTGGACACATTATCAGGAGGGACCAATATCAGGAGAAGGACTTCATGTTTGTTAGAGAGTCAGCAAAAAAGAGGAAAACCCCGAACGAGATGGATTGACGCAGTGGCTGCAACAATGGACTCAAACATACATACTCTTGTGAGGATGGAACAGGATTGGGCAACATTACATTGTGTCATACATGGAGTTGCTATGAGTCAGAGCCAACTGGATGGCACTTAACATCACCACCACACTCGTCTTTAAAATCTCATTTTCTCCTTTGTAAATTCAAAAGTGTCTGAAAAAATTCAAATGTGTCTGAAAAAATTCAAACTTTCTCCTAAAGAAAGTTCTCTCTTTTTCTTTCCTGTTTAATAAGCCTACTTCTTTTATTTTGTCTTGCTTGTTCCACTGCTGTTCTGAGAATAAGTCTAACACGTTTCCATACCACTCCACTTCCTGCTTAATTTATTTCCTAGGGACAGATGTTCCATGTTTTCAAACAACTGTCCTCCCTGCTTAAGCTTGTTCCTAGACACAGGTGTTGCTTGTTTTCAAACCATTCTACTTCCTGCTTAATGTATTTCCTAGAACTAGGGTGTTCCTAGCCCAAATCTTTTTTTTTTTTTTTTTAATTTTTTTTTATTGTTGTAGTTAAATGAAGTTTACATTTCAAGTTAGTCTCCCATACAAAATTTTATACATA
>NW_004444182.1:207488-215176 GCF_000243295.1 Trichechus manatus latirostris
GAGGAACAGATTTGTGGTCAGCCTATCTACACTAAACCAAACACCTTGCCATCAAAGTGATTCTGACTCACAGTGACCCTATTTACACTAAACTCAAAACCAAACCCATTACCATCAAGTCGATTCCAACTCATAGTGACCCTGTAGGATGAGTAGAACTGCCCCATCGGGTTTCCAAGGCTGTAATTTTTAAGGACGTCGACTGCTACATCTGTCTCCTGTGGAGCGGCTGGTGGGTTCAAACTGCCAACCTTTCCATTAGCAGCCAAGTGCTTAACAACTACACCAGGAAGCCTCCACCTACACCACCTGTTAATGTTATTCTACAGACCCAACTAAAAAATGCAATAAAAATAGACAATGTTTCTTATGCCCTATAAAATCTGAAAGGCCTGAATATGAAAACCAATCTCTTTTCCCTATGATTTAACTCTTGGCTCCATTGTGCCTGCTCAGGAAAGTTGTGCCTTGTTGGTTTAATATACGCATTTGCTAAAGCTGTCTTGACCCTCTGACCTGCCCACACTGACCCTAAACTAAACAGCCTGGACATCATTTGATTGAAGCTGTCTGTAAGTAACATGAGTTGTAGCTTTTTTCATATTGAAATTATAACTGGAATTTCAAGTTTTATAATCATTATGATCTTATTTATAATTTGATGAAAAAAATTTATGACCACCTTGAAAGTAGGAGCAATGTTGCAGAATTTCTTTGTAGATTTTTAAAAAATCTGTTTGTTTGTTTTATCAATACTGAAGATATTCTGGAGAATCAGATAACTTACCTTGATAAAAATAGCGAATCACTTGTGGGGAAAGCTGCCATAAACTGTAGTCACTAGCCAAGGTTAAAATAACCTGGGGTCTAAGGCACGAAACCATCTGCCCATATGGAATTGCCCAATCCATGTATTAGACATCTACACAAACTGCCAAGAGCCAAGGGAGCAGGCCGGCTACTAGCCCTAACAAAACTTCTCCAATATGCTGCAAACTGTTTACTCTTTTGTTTTATTTCTGAATATTCCCAACACCAGCACCAGTTGTTGAGGTCCTTGAGGGAGTCCAATAAACAGCAATCATCTTTCCTTCTGAGTGCTGAATAAATTAAAAAATAGGCACTTGTAAAGAAAAGAGAAGAAAAAATTTTACTTCATAATTCATACAGACTAATCGGGGACATAGGTTAGTGTGAGGAGCCAAATAAACTTGAGAACTGAACCTCAGCTTTAGACAGACTTACTCCCCCCATTATAGGTGGTGCTGGATCGCTACAGACCTACTCCCCTACCCCAAACTCCACAAAGACCAAGATCCACATAACTAAGCTTACATAGCAAGACCAAGCGTAGTAGGGCTCTGCCAAAGAAGAAAGGGGAAGAAACTCAGCTAATCATGCCCTGTTAGTCCTCCTATGTTCACCAAACACGTAAATCACTCCTCTCCACTAGGAATGCTTAGCTTCCTGGAGAAATACACATGTGCTCCTTCTAACAATTGGCTTTTCTAGATTTCCCTAACATTAAAACATTAAGAATTTACCAATATCTTAATTCTAACGTTAGAAGTTGCATAAATGATTATGGTATAGTAACAAGAACACAAAAACAAAACCTTACATGAGTTGTAGCTATTTCATATTGAAACTATAACAGGAATTTCAAGTTTTATAATCATTATGATTTTATTTATAATTTGATGAAACAAAAATTTTATGGCCACCTTGAAAGTAAGAGCAATGTTGGAGAATTTCTTTCCTAGATTTAATAAAAATCAGTTTATTCGTTTTATCAATACTGAAGATATTCTGGAGAATCAGATAACTTACATAAGTCATTCTCAGCTGGGACGATTTTGCTTCCTGCCACCAGGGGCATTTCACAGTGTCTGGAGACATTTCTAGTTGTCATAACTGGGGTGGATGCTGCCAGCATCTAGTGAGTAGAGGTCAAGGATGCAGCTAAACACCCTACAATGCACAGGACAGTCCCCCATGACAAAGAATTACCCAGCCCAAATGTCAACAGTGCTGAGGTTGAGAAGCCCTAGTCTAAATGATGTCATGGAATCTGTATCAGTTACCTGCTTCTCTATTGTTTTTGTGTCTTAGGTCTCTAATGCTGCTACAACAGAAATACAACAAGTGGATAGTTTTAACAAACAGAAATTTATTCTTTCACAGTTTAGGAGGCTAGAAGTCCAAATTCAGGATGCTGGCTCTAGGGGAAGGCTTTCTCCCTCTGTCGACTCTGGAGGAAGGCCCTTGTCTCTTTTGAGCTTCCACTCCTAGGCAATCTTTGTGTGGCTTGGCGTCTATCTCCCCCATCGCTGCTGGGTTACTCATGTGTTTACTCTCTTCTATGTTTCAAAAGAGAATGATTTAAGACACACCCTCAACTAAAACTGTCTCATAGTAACATAACAAAGAAAACCCATTCCTAAATGGGATTATAACCACAGGCATGGGGTTAGGATTTACAACACATATTTTGGGGAGACACAATTCAATCCATAACAGTCTGTAATTAAAATTTTTAGAATATCCCTTAATTTATTAAGTCAGCATTACCTCTGTCCAATTATGACAACAAAGGCTGCTGGGTTTCAATGGGACACAGAGCAGGAAAGAGCTCAGCAGCAGTTCCAGGCTGTGGTACTACGAATCTTGCTGCATGAGACCACCCCATATTCTACAGGTGTCTTTAATAGAGACAAACACCAGGTAAACCCTCCGAGGAGTCTCAGCAGGGGAGTTGCAGCTAGAACTCCAAGGTGAAACAGGAACCGCACACCACTTGAAAAGCACTTCCTGGTACTCTTGGGCCCAAGCAGAAACTGAGCATCTGACCGTGGGTTACCAAGTGACCCCGAAGCCAGGCATGCTCATTATGAGCTGTGTACTCTCAGACACAACAACTCCTAGGATTCAGTGAGCCCAGCCACAGTTCATAGTAGAACGCAGTGGGTACACCTGGTATCGGACTGCAGCGGGTCCAGAGGCCACAGTAGGTTGCATGAACTGATGGCCAGAGCCTCATGTACCTGCCATTTTCACACAGATGCCTTGCCCTCAGCTAACAACTATGGCATTGTGGCAGCAGGGAGTGCAAACGGGATGGGGAGCAGAAAGGAGGAAAAGCTCAAGCTTGGTTCATAAATGGGTCTGCTGGAAATGTGAATGCATACCAGAAATGAGTGGCTGTTGCTCTATAGCCTAAGGAACAGAGATTCGCGCAATGTTACCTGGTCATGCACTTCAAGTGGTTGAGGTAGGGTATTTCATGGGCAGTGCTAAATCGCTGGCCAGAGGCCTGGCGAGAGAAAAATGAGAATGTTAGATTCAAGGAGGTCTGGGAAAAAGCATGCAGTGAGAGGCACAGGAGGCATCGAGTTGGAACAAAGTGCGAAGATCTTTCTAAATCATGTTAACTAAACAGCCAACCACAGCCTGAGGAGAGTATGGTAAACATTGATACCTGCTGAAATGATGTGTCCAAAATATTATCATTATTATCATTTCAATAGGTAATCAATATTAAATATATTAATGATTAATAATGCATTCTACTTTCATACTAAGTCTTTCATACTAAGTCTTGGTCCCAATGCTGTAACTGGTACTCAAGGTCTCCTTCCTTCCCCACCCATTCTAGATCCCCTTCCACCTTGGCTAGCACGTTTGCTGGTCTGGATGGAGTATTGTCAGAAACTCTTATTTTAGAGGGGTCTGTGTCTGTGTTCATCACACCCTTCTCAGATGCTTACACTACCTATTTCTTTTCACCTTCTTAAATGTGGCTACTTGAAAATGTAAGCTCACATATATCATGTGTATTATATTGTGACCGGATAGAGTTGCTCTAGAGCTTTCCTGTGGGATCAGTCTGAAGCTACCCTCCAGCTAAGCCCACATTCCTGCTGAGCCTTATGCCCCTGCTCTGTCTTCATTCTACCAATGTTCTTCTCCCTCAATACATCATTTGAAAAAGAATCCCATCTCAGGCTCTTCTTCTAAGAACCAAATCTAAAACACTGACGTTTTGTATAAGTCTGCAATGCTCTATCAATAACTACGTATAAGATAAATCATCAAAACAGTATAAACATAATAACTAGCACAATGGTGTCAAGAAAAAAATTATCAGAGCTCTCAGGATTAGGGCACTTACTGATAAAGTGATATGCACGGTGTAACTTGACATTAACAGTGGTTTTGATCATAATCATAGAAAAACACAATTTAAATCATACACAGATTAGCTCATATTCAGCTGATGTTAATTCACTGACAAGCTGAGAGAGAGACCCTTGTGTTATACAAAGGCTGTGCCTGAACTTGAAGGATCCCTGGATGCTCAGTGGTTAAAGCGATGGGCTGCTAGCCGAAAGGTTGGCAATTCAACCCACCAGCTGCTCTGCGGGAGAAAGATATGGCAATCTGCTTCTGTAAAGATTACAGCCTTGGAAACCCTATAGAGTTGCTAAGAGTCAGAAATGACTTGATGGCAATGAGTTTGGTTTTTGTGTTGTGCTTAATATTTAAGGTTACCATCACTGCATTAAAATTCACCTGTCTTTATAATTTTATGATAAAAATGTGGGAACCCATAGGATAGGATGTGATTATTATTCAAATTTTAAATGACCTTAAATTTAACGCATTCTCAAAAATGACATCCACTAGGATGTATTTTGTATTTGGGATCATCATGTGTCCTAAGACAGCCTTTGGACTTGTTACTCCATATATTTATTTCAAAAACATATTTTTAAAAATCCTGAAAAGTCCTCTCCATCTAAATAATTTAATGCTATTATAAAGTGTTAAAAAACTGCTTTGGTATAAAAGAGTATGGTATTTGGTATTAAAGAACTGATAGAAAAAGTATATCTGGTGCCTGAAGAGTTGATCTCTTAGAAAAACCAATGATGTTACTTCCAAGCCTGCCTGTGTAACCTTATAATGCCACATGATGTCCCTCTAACGTAAGGTTCTAAGTATGAAATAAAACCTTTAGAAGAAATTGTCAAGAGAAATACTTTGCAAATAAAAATATTCAGTTAGACAGAATTTTTGCACTACTGTCAGCAACACAGGTCTTACAACATCAGGTAATTTTAATGGATGAGTTCACAGTGGATCTCACATATCACTTATCAACAAATGGATCTCTTAAGGGAGAATCCTGGCACCTGGGCAGCCTGAACCTTGGTGAGGACGCCAGGTAAGAAGTCGAAATGGTTCAGCAAAGTCATCATGTTTGTGTATTTGGGTTTCCTTGTCAGATCTCTCTTCATGCCAAATGGGACATATAAAGAGAAACCTATGCCTGGAAATGCAGTGAAATCTAAGAACAGCAAAGACAGAGAAATGTACAAAGCTCACAGTGAGTTAGAGTAGATCACCAACAAGGAAACAAGGATAAGGACATCAGACATAACAACATAACAAAGTGGATGCAAGTAAACAAGGAATAGTATATTTGTAAGTACTTAAGAGAAAGACTTGGATATAAAATTTTATATCCAATCAAATGTCCTTTTAAATATGTCATTATGATAAAAATATATTTCAGCAATACAAAGCTTTAGAACTTTTTCTGTATTAAAGAAGTCCTTTATAAACATTAGGAGTCCCTAGGTGGTGTAAATGGTTAACGTGCTCAGCTGCTAACAGAAAGGTTGGAAAAGTTCGAGTCTAGCCAGAGGCACCAAAAAATAAGCCATTGAAAATCCTATGGAACGCAGTTCTGCTATGACACACACGGCGTTCCCATGCTTCAGAATCTACTCAGTGGCAACTGGTGATAATGAAGGAAATACTAAAATGAGATGCTGCCAGAGATACGGGCAGTAAGGATGATTAAATGACATAATTAAGTTTTTCATGGTTCAAAAAACCAAATGCCAAAGAAATTAAAAAGATAGAATATCCATAAAAACTCGGGTTTAAATTTCTAGAAAATACCAGCAAGTTGAGGAGGGAGAAGATAAAAGACGTGTAAGAGAGTGCTAAACTACTCATGCCTTTCACAGCGCACATTTTGTCTTTGTCCTGACAAACGGTGGAAAATAAGACACATAGAGATGGAAAATGTCTAGAGAACGGTATTTTAAATTATCAAGTATTTCTTTTAGGAAATGTACTCAAATGATTGTGATCTTTAGCCTGGAAAAAAAAAAACAGAACTGAAAAAGGTTGACATTTATAAAATCATGAAATAAATAAGTGGGAGAAACTCATTTCCATAATACGGAATTAGGAGGCATTGCTTAAGTCTGAAATAGACTTAAAATTGTGACATTTGAGTCATGATGCAGAAAACCCTTGGCATTTGTGGATTTCTATTTATGGTTTATATCTGTGTAATGCATAGTTTCTCCCTTCGCAAGGCGATGGCACTAATACCTTGCTATTGTCATACTGTGGCATTCAATACTTACATTTGAGATTTTAAAATTATATATATAATTTGCTGTTTTGGCTTATCTCTACACCCCTGATGCAGCAGCCTCCGAGTAATAAAAACCAAACCTATTGCTGTCGAGGTGATTCTGACTCACAGTGACCCGAAAGGACAAAGTAGAACTGCCCCATAGGGTTCCAAGGCTGTAAATGTTCATGGAAGCTGACTGCCACATCTTTCTCCCCAGGAGCAGCTGGTGGATTTGAAGTGCCAGCCTTTCAATAACCACTGCACCACCAGGGTTCCTCTGAATAATAAAAGTACTTACTAAAACGGGCACTTCTCTAGATGTTTGTCATTTCAGAGCTAGGCATCTCCTGCCACCCAGGGACTCCAAATGAGCCCTGGAACCAACTCCCTGGGGGCGCTAATCATTCTTCTCTGTTCTTCCCAGAAGACAAGTTTACTTTTGCTGCTATGGCAACCACTGCTAACTGCTTTCTCTCCGACTTTTTAAGCTTCTTAGAGTGTGAGATTCTTTACAAAGATACTATTCTAGAAGCTTTTAGCTCTCCTGAAATCTTAAAGAGCTTGGCTTTCTCCAAAACAAATCTTTATTATCACTGAAGCAGGGGACTTGTCATTTCTCCATTTTCATGTGTATCTGTAACCCTCCCTGGGAAACACAGGCTTAATGGGGTCCTTGCTTAGACTTGGCTCTTGGATGCTGAAACACAAGGTTCCAGCAGGTGTCACCATTCTTACTACTATCACAAAATCCCACCCTAAAGATCCTTCCAGACTAGTAGAAACATTCTTAGATTTTAGGAGACAGAGATTATCACAAAGTAAAATGAGTGAACATCGACAATCAAGTGCAAAATTTCCTTTTTTCATAGTTGAACTTACAGAGACGATTGGGAGGTCTCATTTTATGCAAGTTGCTGGTATTTAATTTCCTAAATCTCAGTTTACTCGTCTATACAAAGAGTTTACCAATTTGCAACACTTGAGGTTGTTGTGAAGATTAAATTGCAGCATAGGTAACAGAGCATGTTGTATGCCTTTAAAGAAAGCAAATTTTCTTTGCATCAAGAGTATAAGGGTTTATTTGACAAAGCCAAATTATTAAAAACTCAGCCCCTAGGTATTAATTTCCATAATTTGAGTAGGAAAGAGCCTAACAAAATGATAGTTGTTGTTAGGTGCCGTGGAGTCAATGGATCATTAATACTATTTTACTAGAGAAACAGTTTGACCCCGTTGAAATCTATGTTTT
>NW_004444182.1:215276-218551 GCF_000243295.1 Trichechus manatus latirostris
TCTTGTCTCCAGTTTTCTTCATTGTGACTTCGGTCATATAAGTGTCCATTTACTTATGGGCTGTCTGTTTCTGAGCTGATTATTCTATTTCATTGACAAATTTTTCTCTCTCTGTGCCAATACCACATTATCCTCATTTTTATGGCTTTGTTTAAGTCTTGATAGCTAGCAGACATTATCTCACCTTATATTTTGTTTTGTTTTATTTTTTTCCTGTATGAATGTCTTGGCTATACGTGGACTTTTGCTCTTCTACATAAATTTTAAAATCACCTTGTCAAGGTCCCTGAGAAAACATCTTAAATGTCTTAAAATTTTCATTGGCATTTCATTGAATCTGCACATAGTCTGGGGTGTAACCAGTATATATGTGATGTTGAGTTTTCTATCCATTAAAATGTTTTATCTCTATACTTATTTGAATCTTGTTTAGTTTATTTAAATAATTTTGTATAGTTTTTTCCATGAGGCTGTAATACATCCACAGTTGGTTTTATTACAAGATAACATTTTTTGTTGTCAATATTAAAATCTTCTTAAAATTTATGTTTTCTCCTACTTGCTATTTTAAAGAAATATAGTTTTCGAATATTGATATAATATCTACCCACTTTGATAAACATTTCTTCATGTTAACAATTTGTCTCATTTTTTTAGAATTATTTTTTAAATTAATTTTAAGTTTATATTGAATTATTTTTAAATTTTTCATTATATTAAAATGATTAATGACAGTTTGCTTCCTCCTTCATAAGGCCTGCCCTTATGCTATCCCGTTTTCTTCTTTGCTTTAGCATACAAGCCAGGACTTTCAGTGCAATGTTTAATAGGCATGGTAATAATGAACTCATGCAGTTCCTGATATGAAAAATTAAAATTCTTTTTAATTTTTCACTGTTCACGGTAATGGTTCGTGAGTTATTAATCCTTATAATTTATCCTGGTATTTCACAACCTTTTGAGCATTATGACACTAACAGGAAATTACAATTTTTTTTTAGGGCATACAGGTGTAAATGCATGAGGCTGCTCAAGGCTAGAGGCAAACAACTAGGTTGTTCTGCTTATTCCAGACCACACCCAGCCATGTCTAGGGCTGAGGAAATAATATGGTAGTGTGCTTGTATCATGTTCTTGGTACTCAGGTTGAAAAGCTTTCGTTGATCTGAGGAGCTGTAACTAAGAGACCAAATTGTTGTGTATATACATGTATATTTGTATTCAGTCTTTTCATAGTATTAGCAGCAGTGCCTTCAGTTACTGGGTAGGGAAAGCTAAACCAAAAGTGAGTATTAAACTCTGTCTAATCCATTCAGTTCCCCAAGGAGCAATAAGGAACAAGCTAATATAATCTACTTTCTTAATATGTTTCTTCCCAGGAATAACTACAAATGTTGCCTTTCCTGTCGGCATTCAGGACAATTTTATGAACACTTTGAGCTTCAGCAGAGGCCAGTGGTATATGCCACCATTCAGCTCATCACTGCTTGGCACGTACACTTAATTTATGGGCCCAGTTTGCCACTTCAAGAGATTGAATTAGAGCATCAGCTTTTTGATTCCAATCACCATCAGAAACTGGCATAGGGTTCTTTGATGAGCAACAATATGTTGTGTTTTGATTTGCCCTTGGGATTACCATAGTGTTTTCCAAAGGCCATTATCCAACACAGGGGTCTCCTTATGGTCCAGCTATCTACTGTCCACTGGCTAGACCCAATTGCAAGTCCATTGACAACAGCCCAAGAGTCAGTATGCACACACATAGTGGGGATTTTTCTGTATACTTTATTTTATTTTGTTGTTGTTGAGACTACACACAGCAGAACATACACCAGTTCAACAATTTCTACATGCACATTTCAGTAACATTGTTTACATTCTTTGAGTTGTGCAACCATTCTCATCCTCCTTTTCCGAGTTGTTCCTCACCCATTAACATAAACTCACTACCCCTTAAGTTTCCTATCTAATCTTTTGAGTTGCTGTTCTCAGTTGGATCCCATATAGACAGATATTAAAAAATCACAAAGCTTAAGTTAAGCTAAACTATTGCTTTGTTTTAAGAAGACTTCATAGGATATTTTTGATTTAAGATTTCAAGATCATCTCAAGGTTCATCCAGCCTCCATGGCTCCAGAAAAATTGAATTCCTTGAGACTTTGAAATTCTGTTCTGCATTTTCCCCCTCTTGATCGAGATTCTTCTAAAGAATCTTTGATCCAAATATTCAGTAGTGGTAGCCAGGCACCATCCAGTTCTGGTCTCATGGCAAAAGGGACAGTTATTTATGTCCAGTTCCATTACCAGGGACTGTAATTCAATCCATTGGGCTTCTGACTTGCTCTTACCTTCTTCCACGAGTTTACAATCTGCTGGACACAGGACAACTGCTTTCCATACTGAGCCACGGCACTCCATTCTAGAGCTATCATCTGTCAACCCGGCTGGTTGCATGTCATCCTTGGACAATTGGTAGGAAGTAGAGGCCCATTCAGCAAAAGCAGCCAGCACATCTTTAAGTGGCTTTAAAAAGGAGGTCTTGGTGGAAAAAGGCTACTTCTTCATGAATATGCTGAGTCTGCTGTTTACACCTTGGCTTCTGTATTAACTGTTTCTACTTTATGACATAACTTCTATGGACATCACCCTTCTTGGTGGAATACTTTTCTGACATTATCCATGCAATAGTAGGTAATTCAGCAGTTATATAATTTTAGTTCCTTCAGGTATTGGGGTTGTCTTAGTAAATGTCCAATAACTAGCCAGTAGCTGTTTTTAAAAGGAATATACCAGAGATTAGTATTCAGTCATTTTCTAATAAAAAGCCCAGAGGTCACTGATGAGCAGTGTTTATGGGCTTTTGTCAGAGACATGAGCCTGCATGAGTGCAGGTGGTTGACACTTGCTATAACATTTCAGTGTTAGGATCATAGGTTCCTAACGGAGTAGCTTGGACTTCAGCCTTATGCAGTCCACAGCAGCTTGTTGTTCAGGCTTCCAATCATAAATGGCCTGTCCCAGGTGATTTAATTCCTAAGAATATTCCTAATTGGAGGATGTGATTTCTCCAAAAGCCAAATAGGCCCACTAGGTGCTATTGGGCCTCTTGCTTAGTGTGAAGGGTGGGAAGCAACACCATGTTATTCCTAGTGATCTGCAGTGTACCATAGGGAACTTCAGCTTATGTAATCCCCCACAATTTTACATCTGTATGGGGACCTGCATTTTCTTCAGGGTTCATTAACCATCCCTGATCAGTCATAGATAAGGTT
>NW_004444182.1:226113-228526 GCF_000243295.1 Trichechus manatus latirostris
TGGTTCAAACCCACCCACCAGCTCCACAGAAGAAATACTGCTGATGTGCTCCTATAATGATTAAACCAACCAAACCCATTGCTGTTGAGTCAATTCTGCCTCATAGGGATCCTATAGGACAGAATAGAACTGTCTCATAGAGTTTTCAAGGTTTTAAATCTTTACAGAAGCAGACTGCAACATCTTTTTCCTGTGGAGTGTCTGGTGGCTTTGAATCGCCAACCTTTCAGTTAGCAGCTGAGCACTTAACCACTGTGCCACCAGGGCTTCTATTCCCATAAAGATTACAGCTTAGAAAACCCTGTGGGGCAGTTCTACTCTCTCACATGGCGTCATTATGAGTTGAAATTGTCTTAATGGCACCTAACAACACCAAAGTCCACTATAGGAATAGAGCACAATTCATCCATTGAACTACTGGACATTTGCATTGTTTAACTTTTCACATTTGCCAACAGTCCTGTTATAAATATGCTTGAGCATGTCTTTTGGTGAAGATAATGCATGAATAATATGCGGGGAAGCAGCAGTCAAGAAATCAAATGACCTATCGCATTGGGCCAATCTGCTGCAAAAGACCTCTTTAAAGTGTTAAAAAGCAAAGGTGTCATCTTGAAGACTAAGGTGTGCCTGACCCAAGCCATGGCGTTTTTGATCACCTCATATGCATGCGAAAGCTGGACAATGAATAAAGAAGACTGAAGAAGAATTGATGTCTTTGAATTATGGCGTTGGCAAAGGATATTGAATATACCACGGACTGCCAGAAGAACAAACCAATCTGTCTCGAAAGAAGTACAACCAGAATCCTCCTTAGAAGCAAGGATGGTGAGGCTTCGTCTTATGTACTTTGAACATGTTATCAAGAGGGATCAGTCACTGGAGAAGGACATCATGCTTGGTAAAGTAGAGGGTCAGCAAAAGAAAGGAAGACCCTCAACGAGATGGATTGACCCAGTGGCTATAACGATGGGCTTAGGTATAGCAATGATTATGAGGATGGTGCAAGACCCTGCAGTGTTTCATTCTGTTGTACATAAGGTCACTATGAGTCAGAAGCGACTTGACGGCACCTAACAACAACAATAAGGACAACATACTTGTATGTTATGTAGTTTATTTGAAAGTTTTTTTTTTCTTTTTTTATACTTGTCACAATTATCAAGGGACGTTTTTCCCGAGGAAATTCATCACCACTTGATACAGACAAGTAGGGAAAAACACTTAATGATTTTCATTAGTTTAAAAAAGTAATTCCATAATGTATTATGAACTCACTGAATACAAGTTTTAACAGATGGAAATTTAGCCTTGTTTTCTGTACAAAAACTCGAAACAGTTTATTGTTTTGTTTTCATCATTTTCAGATTGTTTAGGTCAATACAAGCCACATGTAATTTCAAATTTTATAGGAGCTGCATTGAAAAATAAATACAAGTGGAATTAACTTTAATAATATATTTTATTAACCCAACATATCCTAAATATTAACATTTCAACATAAAATCAATATAAAAGTTGAGACATTTTACATTCCTTTCTTACAGTGTTTTCAAAATCCAGTGTATATTTTACATATACAGTATCTCTCACTTCAGACTCTAAATTTTCAACAGAAGTATTTGATTGGTATTTAGATTTCATAAAAGTTACAGTTAAGAAGGTAGATTTATATATTCATGTTATTCTAATAATACTTAAGAGTTTTTCAATAACTGAATCAAGTATCAGTATTTAAATTTGAATTTATTAAAATGAAATAAAATTAAATATCCAGTTACTCTGTTACACTAGTCACATTTCAAGAGCTCAATATCCTCACGTAGCTAGTGGCTACTCTACTAAACAGCACAGGTCTAGATCAAGAGGTTTTCTTGTCCTTCACACGGAAATTTAACCTATGATGCAAATTCTAACATAACTTATATAATTTTATATGCTGTGGAAGACAGAGAATTTTGAAGTAGATAAGAATGAAGATAAAAAACAATGAAGCTAGGTCATTCAAAGGCCTTGCCAAGAAAATGAAAAATTCTCTGCATGAAAGAAAATCAAGTCTTCAGTGTCAACTAAGAAGCTGTTCTACTACCATTGATAAGACATCCCCATCACCTTACTAGGTGTCTTATTCTTTAGTGTACTTTTTAAATTAAGGAAATACTCGAATCCACTGAAGGCCTGCATTGGATACTATGGAGTACGCATAAAGGGGTGAAACCTAGGGCTTCCGCACAATCAGATGGTAATTTAATCTTTCTAGTCACTTGGAATAGCAATGTTTTATGACATTTCTGCCTGTTGGAATTTTGAACCCAAGGTAAACCAGCTGACATCATAATTCCTTTCTGTTATTCTCACAACACAACGTTTTCAAGAGCTGAAGTAATCTTAACCATCTGGTATTTTGCATCCT
>NW_004444182.1:229050-238560 GCF_000243295.1 Trichechus manatus latirostris
CTATTATAAAAAGTCAAGAATAGATAAATACACAGAAAGCACCATTCTTTGATGGTTACCAGGGATGGAAGGAGAAGGAGGAGAATCATTTCTAGATAGTAGACACTTGTTATTTTTGGTGATGGAAAAAGCCATACCAAATATGGGTGAAGTCGGCACACAACTTGACCAAAGTAAATAAAGATACCAAGAAGTACACAAGAAAAAGAGACAATTTTGGTAAATTCTATTATAGATATAATTTTGCAACAACAGTAACATCAAAAAAAGTGCCAGATTATATAGGTAGATATGTATGCATATATGAGTATAGGAAGGCATATGCATGTATGTACCTGCATATATAGGTGTATCTGTAGGCATATGTATATACACATTTGTGCATGCTGAATTCATATCCATATGTATAACAAAGCACATAGTGGGCATACTTATGGAAACTTCCTGGACATACCCAAACAACTCATGGGACTGGTTTACTGGGTTAAAAGCAAGGCTTCAAACTGGTTCATTCCAGTTCGAACCCTGCTGAGAATTTGCATTTCCACCCCAGATATACTGAATCAGAATCTACATTTTAACAAGAACCCCTGGTGATACTTACGTATAATGAATTTTGAGAACCACTGCTCTCCTAGTGGTTCTCAGAACTGGTCCCTAACCAGCAGCATTAGCATGGCCTGGGAACTTGTTCGAAGCCCTGGTTAAAAGGCTTAGGACCATAGTCTAGTGGGACAAATCAGTCAATTGGCATAACATAGTTCATAAAAATAATGTTCTACATCCTACTTTGGTGAGTAGCGCCTGGGGTGCTTGTGAGCAGCCACCTAAAACACAACTATTGGTCTCTACTTGAATGGAGCAAAAGAAAAGGACGGACGTCAAAGGCTCAAAGAAGAAACTAGTCCGTAGGACTAACAGCCCGTTCTAACCTGAGACCAGAAGAAACAGGTGGTACCTGCCTACTACCACTGACCATATCTGACCAGGGACATAACAAGAGGTCTTAGATAGAATCGGAAAAAAAGGTAGAACAAAATTCAAATTCCCAAAAAGGTCAGACCCACTGGACCAATAGGGACTAGAGGAACCCCTGAGACTGTTGCCCTAAGATACTGTTTGAACTTGGAACTGAACCTATTTCTGGAGGTCACCTTTAGCCAAATAATAGATTGACTTATAAAATAAACAATATCACCCATGACTAATGTGCTTCCTTAAACAATCAACTAAGACTAAATGGTCAACATTTATCCAAAAGCAAAGATGAGAAGGCAAGGAGGGTAAGGGAAGCTAGATCAATGGAAACGGAACAAACGGAATGGAAATAAAGAGAATGCTGACACACTGTTAAAATTATAACCAATGTCACCGAACAACTTGTATCAGAATTGTTAAATGGTAAGCTAATATGCTGTGTAAACTTTCACCTAAACACAGTATTATTTTAAAAAAGAAAATATAGAGAAAAATCATTAAAAATGATATACTATACTCAACTCCATTTTTTCAGTTTTCAAGAGAAACAAAATTTTTAAAACGAACTCCTTTAGTTAGCAAAAATACATTAAAGGAACTTAAAAGACAGACGCCCAATTTTGGAAACAGGTTCAAGCAGCTTCCAAACACGTTTTGGAAATGTAAGCAGGATCACACAGCACAGTGATCCATGGCCCCGTTTTTTCTCCCTACAGTAAGGCGTGCCTCTCTTCACGCGTCTCATCCACCAACCAACGCACTGGTGGGCTCACTGAACAGGTGTAGCAGGTAAAGAGCTGGCAAGATTCAACCTCAAACTACGTTTTTGGAGCCTACCTCATCTTCAATACAAAGTTTAAAACTAAGTTAAGAACGTGTATTTCAGTTTTTCGCCCCCTCCTCCACGTACACACCCCTTCTTCCCCACTGCAAGCAACAAACCCCCAGCTGCCAGATTCCCACAGCAACACCGAGTTGGCCAAGGGCACAAACGCTCCGCGATAACGCGACTGCGCATCTCCCCCATCTCGCGCCAGCAGCCCGCTCTGCTCATGCTCACAGGCAGAGGCCGGCTGGGCTCGGGAGAGAACCGAGAGTGGCCCGCCCCTCCCCGCAGTCCGCGCATGCTCAGAGGCAGAGGCCGGCCGGGTCGGGGAGGGAGCGGAGGCCGGCGCGCCCCGCCTCCGACTCCGCGCCGAGCTTCCCTCCGCGCCCGGACCGGGTCGCTTCCCCTTCCGGAGGGCACCGGCCGGCGCCGGCGTACATCTCAGCCACTGCGGAGTAGCTACTGCGGCGAGCATGGCAGCTCTGAGCAGTGCGGCCGCCCTGCGCCTCTGCGCCACAGGTATGGCCGCGCGCGGGGCGGGAGGGCCAGGGGTCGCCTCTCGGCCGGCGGTGGCCTGCGGGGTCCGCGGGGACGTCCGCACGCTCCTGGTCTCCCCACGCCGGGCCCCGCGCCGTTCTGCGGCGTCCTGACACCTCAGGGTCCTCCCCCGACTCGGCCTTGCCCTGCCTACCCGGTGCCGGGCCCCAAAAGATGCGCTGTCCACCAAAATACGCGCTGTCCCCCCAAAGATGCCCTGCCCTCGTCTTCGTCTTTTGTGGCAGGGTACCACATAGCCCTGGCACCTCTAACAGGCGAGCAGGGTGACACCTTCCAACATGTGGCCACATCTTGCTTTGGCTTTTTAGATGTGATTCTTGTCATGTTTGGAGGATTTTCACCACCCGAGGGCTAAGGGAAGGATGGTCAAGGACAGGTCACGATCACACCGCTGGGATTGTGCAGTGACAGCGACAGCAGTGTGTTGACCCTTCTAGGCCTCCTCCTGCCGGCCTCGCGGCGCTCACTTACTCAGCAACCATTTGTTGCGTGCCCACTATGTGCCAAGCACTGCTCTGTCATAAGTACTACAGGGGCAGTTCGATTTTGTTTCTATCAAAATATTAAAAAAAAAATATTTTGGATGGCTTTTAAAGTTCTTACTGAAGACGTACTAGAGGTACTAAGGTAAAAGGAGAAATATAGAACAATTTCTGTCTTTACTTGAAACAGGTAGAATGATAAAATGGAAAAATAGGATGAGAGAAAAATATATGGAAAAAGAACCTTTATATCTTAAATTTACTATCCTGCATAGGATTTATCTGTCACAGTGAAATTGCATTGCAGAGTAAATATTAAACAAATGAACGCACTGTGCTTTTACTTGACTTGTACCTTGGGATGAATCTGATGGATTTTCTGGTCAAAACATCGAAGACAAAACATTTTATTAGATGACTAAGCATGCAGTATGAGCAAATGATAAATCAGAAGTATACATTTAGTCTTCTCTTTTTGTTTTTCAGTTATTTTACTTGATATGGTTTTCAGTAAAAGTGTGGTGCCAGATTTAGATGATTCGTGAGTATACGTATTTTGTTTAAATAGTATTTTAATTTCTAATTCTGGTGTTATCTGAATGTTTACATGTTAATTCTAGTCTTAATAATCTAATTCTAATCTTAATAATACAGACAGAATGACCAATGTTTATATAGTACTAATTTTATTCCAGGAGTTGTTTTAAGTGTTATTTATATATGAAATGGGCTTATGCTCAAAAGAGTTTTACTGACATTTACAAGATCAAAAATGTGGCAAAACTTTCCATATTCTGTTTTACCATTCTATAGTACCTACTTTAGTTTACCTTTAATTGGCTATTTACATCTTTCTGCTTTAATCACAACTGAGTGGGTGCTGGAATTTGGGACTATATTCTATCTTTTCGCCCCACAGCATTAGTCACAAGACCTTGCTTATAGTAGCTGAGGAGTCCTGCCCCAAGCCAGAATCCTATGTGTACTCTTTCAGGCCTGAACATAAGTAATTACTGGCAGGCCTCATGGGAGAAGCTGCCCTGCCCACACCAGACGTGTTGCACGCTAGTGCTCTGCAGTGTCTGGAGGGAATTGTAGTCAAAGACTCAGGACCTCCCCCCTACCCCGCCAGCCATACTCATATGCATATCCACTTCTTAGCCCAGGCACCTCCATTGGTTACTTTCCTCCACTTTGACTTTCCACTCCCCAGTCCCCCAGCCCCCACAACCCGGTTCATGAAGAGGCAGAAGCAGGGAGAGGATTCCCCATCTGCGCTGCATCCTTACTCATTCCCCATCTATGTTGCATCCTTACTCAGGTGCTTTTTTGTGGAAGAAAATGGAACATTTGGTGAACAGGTGCCTCTTCTTTGCCTCTTGCTTGCACTGTTGCAGTAAGCGAATAATAAGGGCTTGGTTGTTTCAGTTTTGCTCATTGCTTTAATTGACCACCTGGACACCTGATTGCATGACTGAATTGGCTCAGGGAGCAGAGTGATCAGTTAAACACAGTTCTGTGCTGAAAGAGCAAAGAGCCTCAGGGCTCTTTGGAACACTTCATCATGCCGGTAGGTCTTGGAGAGTGCTAGAGGATTGTATACAAAAACTTTTTGGGTGACCGGGTCCTTCTCTTTAGCCCCCAACTCCCTTGAGCTCATCTTGTGGGTCAAATTAGAAATCCAGTAGAGCATCTCTAAGAAAGCTAGGAAAGCAGTTCCTTGGCTACTGTTCATTGTCCTCTGGTGATGGGACCAAAAACTGACAGAGACCCTGCATGCCAAATTGAGTCCAATGACTGTTGTTAGCTCTAAGCATGTCCCCGGTGCCAACAGACCTTCTTCAATGCAGCAAGTTATTGAACTTCAGGCCTTCAGTAAAAAAGAATGTAGGGCCTTTCAGGATCACTTTGCCCAGCAGCCTGAAGAGACCTCAGAGCCTTGATTAGTTGGCCTCCATAATGAAGGAAGTGATGAACTTAGGGAGTGGTGCCTTGTAGGGCATGTCATTACAGACCCCCTCTTTCCAGATGCCCTGACAGGAAGCCTTACTTTGCCTGAGGAGGAGGGGGCTGGTGAGAGGGCATGAACATTGTGACTCTCCTCCTTCAGCTGGGTGCTATTTGGGCTCTGATAGGTCTGTCCCACCTATGAAGAGTTTCTTGCCCCTGAAAAATATGTCTGGACCACGCTCTCAGGCTCTAGGGTTCCTGTGAACTACCCTGGTGGTCCCTTGGGTCTATAATGAGGGATTGGGAACAATTGGGTCATGAGACTGTTAACCCGACTCAGATTTCTAGGTTTTTCCATACTGCTCTCTCTGGTCACCTAGCCCAGGTAAACCTCTTCATGAGGTCAAGTCATTTGGTCCATGATACAATCTGAATCTTAACTGACAAATTCCCAGACGTGGAAAAAACAGCTGCTGCTAAGATAGCAAAGACTGACCAGCAGAAGAGTGGTAACTGGGTGCCCTCTCCTGGGCAGCCCATGGAAGGGCCTTCCTGAAAAGACTCAGTCTAGGTACTTGATAATGGGGATCTCAAAGGAGGAGATTGATAGACTTTCTGCCAAGGAACTATTGGCCAAATACTAGATCATGGGGGTCTGACAGGCAGCTCCATTAGGATCTACCCACTAATGGTCCCTGTGGCTAATACAGGTGTGGTCCCCTCTGGAGTCAGAGATCCCTGCCAACTTTTACCTGGGTATCATGGATTGAATTGTGTCCCCCCAAAAATTTGTGTCAGCTTGGCTAGACCATTGTTCCCAGTACTGTGTGGTTGTCCTCCATTTTGTGATCTGATATAATTATGTGTTGTAAACCCTAGCCTCTATGCCTATAGTTATAGTCCCAGTTGGAAGTAAAGTTGTTCGTTATGTTAATGAGACATGATTAGGTTATGTTAATGAAGATTAGGGTGGGATTTACCACCCTTGTTTGAGTACAACTTTTTCAAGAGTTAAAAGGAGAGAGGAGGGAATTCCTGCCACCAAGAAAGAAGAACTGGGAATGGAGTACATCCTTTGGACCTGGGGTCCCTGACTGAGGAACTCCTAGACCCAGGGGAAGATTGATGAGGACCTTCCCCCACAGCGGACCAAGAGAAAGCCTTCTCCTAGCGCCAGCACCCTGATTTCGGACTTCTAGCCTCCTAAACTGTGAGAGAATAAATTTCTGTTAACTTCATTCACTTGTGGTATTTCCATCATAGCAGCGCTAGATAACTAAGACACCGGGCCTCTCAGCTTTAAAAATAAATAACACTAGGGGTTAGGCTGAGGTTCTTTTGTCCTCAAGGGGCAACGGAGGTCTTATGTCAGGGTCATAGTTCCATGGGAAAGTTGAGGGAGAATTGCACTTCTTGGGACTTTTGGATACTGGTACACAGGGGAGTGTGATCACTGCAACCCCTGGCACCAGCATGAGAGGGAAACGGATAATACTATAGGGTTTTGGGTCTGAGGCTGCTGACATTGGTACCCTGGCCTAAGCCCAACTAACCTTCAGACTCCTGCAGATCTTCATTTAATGGTCCCTCTACTGAATGTATTATTGGTATTGATGTATTGTCTGGATGGATGCACAACCACTCACCTTCACTCTCAAGCCCTGATGGGAATTGCTGCAGTAGGGCCATCTTAGTGGGACATGTGGAAGACTGTGAGTCTCCCTGGTGGCTGGGTGGTGCAAATGGTTAAGCGCCCACCCAGAGGTGCCTTGAAAGACAGACCAGGTGATATGCTTCTGAAAGGTCACAGCTTCGGAAACCCTATGGAACGGTTCTACTCTGCGCACACGGGGTCACCATGAGTCGGAATCGACTCAGCGGCAACTAATAATAACAAAACCAATGCCCAGTGCAGTTGTCTCCTAAAAACAACATCAGCCGCCTGGAGGAGAAAAAGACATAACCTTCCTCACTGCTGAGCTGAAGGAAGCCAAAGTGCTCCAGGAGACTTTCTCCATTCAGTAGCCTGTCTGGCCTGTGCACAAGTCCTCAAGTGCTTGGAATCTCACCATTGATTATAGGCACTCAGTGCTGTAGTGCCACCCTTGGCACTAGTGGTGCCTGACATTGTGATTGTCACAGAGGCTATCACCCAGGCTGAGAGAACTTGGTACTCAGCAGTTGACCGCACAATTGCCTTTTTAGCATAACCTCTCCACTGCTATGATCAGGCTTGATTTGTCTTCATGTGGAATGGGTTGCAATACCCCTTTAATGTTCTTCCACAGAACTACCTAAATTCCCCAGCTGTCTGCCATCAATGGGTAGTCCATGACTGGAAAAAGTCTCACTCCCAGTAGGAGTACTAGCCTTCATAACATTTTCCTGGTGGGCCCAGACAGTCACCACCCAGTATGGACTGGACGTCCTGATGACCCACATGCCATAACACAGCTAGGTCATTAACACAGACAGGGACAAGGACCTCTAGTACCCAAGTGAAATTCCTGGGTATAATGGAGTCACAACGTCTTGTTCCAGAGAAGATTGTCACACTTCTGGGCCTCTCTGCCCTGAAAAATAAAAAAGATGCCCAGTGACTGGTGGGCTGTTCAGCTACTGGCATCCTTCTACTGGACTGTTACCTTTAAGTGGGGCCTGACCAACAGGACGCCAGGAGGCCCTCCAACAGAGCACCCTGGCTGCCCTTTCTTTCAGTCCCACCTATCTACATTTGCTGTTTGAGTTACAGGTCTCATCAGCCTCTCAGATTTGAACCTGTGGCAGAAAATCACCGCCACAGGCCAGCAGTGCCCACTGGGGTTTTGGACCTCTGAGTTCCTGGAGTTGGCTGAAAGATACATACCCTTTAACAGACAGTTATTGGCCTCTTAGTGGATACTGAACACATGAGTCATGACCACGAAGTAGTCATACAACCAGAAATCCTGATCATGTCAGACTGAGCAGAGGCCTCAAATTACTGCGTAGTGGCAGCTCAGGAATCCTCTCTAGTCTCAGGAGTGCCCCTGCTCCTTCCAGGCATATCACCGAAGAATCTGCTGCCTCCACTGGCCCATTGGGGACCCAGATACAGAGATCTCCCACACTACACATGAGCCTGGTTCACTGATGGCCCCACTAGGTTAACTTGTACTGGGGTGAAATGGGGTATGGCTGCCAGTTAACCTGAGAGAGACCTGTCCCTTACTGAGTATGGTAAAGGAAACTCAGCACAATGGGCAGATTCATGCAGTATGCATGACTACCCTGGCTACACCAGCAAAGCAGCTCTGCTGTATTTTCACTAACTCATGGGCTGTGGCTAATGGTCTGGCCGTTTGTTGGGCCATTGGCAAGCCTTAGACTGGCATGTAAAAAAAGACCTCTGTGGGGACGAGACATTGGGGTAAAAATCAGCTCTACTCCTAGTTAGCTTTTGTTAAACATGAGAATGCTCACCAGGAGGAGCCCTCCACTGACAAAGGGAAACATAACCAGCAAGCAGACCATACCTGTCAACTAAATGAGGAGACTGGTTGTCCTTGGCCCCAAAGCAAGTAGATGTATGAGTACGAGAGGACAGCCTTGGAAATTCAGACACCATCCTAGACTGGGCCTGTACACACATGGACTGCGACTATGATAAGACATTGACACAGCACAGAAAAACTGTCCCCCCGGTACACCCTGGCCAAGGCTAAAATACTACCCAGGAACAGATCCTTTGAGCCAGCAGGCCAAGGTGTTCTTGGCAGATATATTGGGCCCCTTGTCCTATCCTGAAGGTTCTGCCAGATTTTGGCTGCAGTTGACACTTTGTCCAGATTTGGCCTAGCCATCCCTGTGCGTCCCACAGACTGAGACCACACTGTCTAGGCCCTACAAGACCGTATTTCTTGCCGGCTTGCATTCCCTGAACACATTGCATCTGATATGGCCCTGGGTTTGTGGCCCAAGTGACACATCAGTGGGCATGATCATGGGGCATACAATGGACTCTGCATGCTCAAGATAGGCTTATGTGGCTGATGGGAGGGAACAAGATAACCTCAGCTTGGACTACACATCTCAGGCAAGTAGTCTGAGGTCTCAAAGCAACAGTTCCTTGAAAGGACGCTTTTCATCTATACCCTTCCTTCAGGTGTACACCCTTCTTTTACACTTACTGACACCTTGGTTTCTTTGGCAGGCCTTGCAAGGACCTTCCATTCCCTTTGATCCTTCCTGAAGGCTCAGATCGGTGGGAGATTAGGGTGGCTATTAAACAGCAAGGAGTGGGTGACAGTAATCTCCTTCTGCATTCACCCCCAGGTGCAGAGCAATGGGTTTTTCCCTACAAGGACCTTGAAAATACTGAGATGTCTGGTTGAGCAGTTTCCTTAAGGTGGCCCTGTTGTTTTTCCCTGCCTGGCCCCATGGGATGGGTATGAATATATGCAATAGAAACCACAATATAAAATACTAAACCACAAGAAGATCCAAGCCAAAAGATCTGGGTTCACCACCCTGGGGAATTATTTGAGGGTACTTTCTTTACCTGTACAGGACAGACTGTGCACATCACAGTTGATAGGGAGGAGCTCCCTGATAATAGGATATGAACATCTTGGTACTGGAGAGGCCCAATTTGAGGGAGGGAAGAAAAGGAGATCTAACCTCTCTTCTCTCGTAAGAGAACCAATGTGACTCCTGCCTTGCCAAATTTTTTGGTAA
>NW_004444182.1:239659-243676 GCF_000243295.1 Trichechus manatus latirostris
ATTATAGGATACTTAATATTTGAGTGGAAAGATGAGTTGTTAGGAGTTTGGACTTTTTTCTGTGGGTTGTAGGGACCACAAACCAGTTGCCCTTGAGTCGATTCCAGAGGCCATAGAAGGTGTCATATAAGAGAATAATGTGATCAGAATGGTGCTTTAGAAAGATTTTTTTACCAGTCAGGTGTTGTATTGAGGGTTCCCAAGACCACCCCCAAGTTCAGTGATTTGCTAGGAGGACTCCAGGACAAAAATCTAGTTGAAGTCACAGCTATGATTTATTACAGTGAAAGGACACAAAGCAAAATCAGCAAAGGGAAAAGCAGGGCTTCTAACTTGTTCATTCTGGTTCAAACCCCTGCTGAGAATTTGCATTTCCACCCCAGATATACTGAATCGGAATCTACATTTTAATAAGATCCCCAGGTCATTCTTACATATAATAAATTTTGAGACCTTGTCCCCCGTGTACTGCTCTGCTACTGGTTCTCAGAATTGCTCCCTAATCAGCAGCTTTAACCCCTAGGAACTTGGTAGAAATGCAAATTCTCAGCAGGGATTCAAACCTGAACAAACTGGTTCCAAACCCTGGGGTTAAGGTACATGGAGAAGTCCTGAGGAAACCAGGCACAGCCTCCCCTGAATCCTTCCAGGGGAGTTGCACAGCATATGCATTAATTCTTCCAACATGAGTTGTGACGTGTGAAATATTATCTCTCAGGGAAGCTGATTAGAACTTGGTGCTCAGAGTTTTTTATTGGGGGCCGGTCCTATAGGTGTGCTCTACCTAGCACATACCAAAATTTCAGAGGCCCAGAAGGAAAGTAGGTGTTAGGCATAAAATCACATTGTTTGCACAGATTAGGCACAGTGAGCCACCCTTATAAGGAACTGGCTGGAACCCTCCTGAAATCCAGGTTCCGAGATGTGAGCCAAGGGCAAACCTTGCGAGCAGGCCTATCTAAGGATAGCAGTCTCAGGCCTGCTATGTTAACTTCTGCACAGGTATGAAATGTGCTAGAGGGAAGAGCAGCTTGGCATAGATCTGTGCTGCCACCAAGTCCCACTTTAATTTTTTTTTTTTTTTATTCTTTCCTTTTAATTACTTTATCCCTTAGTTCTCTACTTTTATTCTTGAAGCGTTTAGTGGATAGGATGAGATTTAAGAGGTAGGTCACTGTAAAAATTTTACATAAAAATTTATTGAAAAGAATTTGTTCTAGGCTCATGTATTTATCACTAAAGTTCGGCAGTTCAAACCCACTTGCTGCTCCACGAGAGAAAGGCAGTCAGCTTCCTTAAGGATTACAGCCTTGGAAACCCTATGGGGCAGTTCTGCTCTGTCCTGTAGGGTCACTGTAAGTTGGAATCGACTCGTCGGCAATAGATTTGGGTTTGGTTTTATACCATACAGTTGTGAAGTGGATACAAATATATAATCAAAGATTTGTTTCTCTTGTTTTTGTTTTTAGATTTAAAGAAAGTCGAAAAGATGACATTTGGCTTGTGGATGTGAGTTTGTAAATTTTATGTACTAATTACCCCTCTACTAATTTAAGTATTATTTTCTCTTCTCCTTTACCCACAGTATATGCTTATGTATATTACTCAGTTTGTTTTCTCAGTTATTGCTATTTGGGTTCATGCTAAAATGAACCCCTTAGCCTTAAGGGTCCTGGCAAGGGGACCTGTTGGTGAGAAATTCTGGGGGCAAGAGCATTAGTAGGGGAAGCAGGAGTCCTGTCTTACGATGAGGTCAACTTTTGGATTGTGTCTGAGGGAGATTATGGTATGATTTTATTATAGAATTCACTTCATATTTCCCAAGAGATTTAGTATATTAATATCACTTAGCAGCCAAAAGTATATTTTCACATTAACAAAATGGAATTTTCATCTCCCTTTCTTTACTTTCAAGTTTGGAATACCCTTAAACCTTATAATATTTGGAACTCATTTCAAAAAGCTTTAGCAAAAAAGTAGAATGGCAACAAAAGAGGTAGAACAAAAATGCGAAGTTGATGTTATTGAAGCTAGGTGATAATGGGGTATAGGGACCTGTTATTTAATTCTCTCTCTTCTTTTGTGCGTGTTTGAAAATTTCTGTATCATACAGTTAAGAAATAAATTTTATATACCATTGTACTAGGCAACTAGGTACCATTCCAGCGAACTAGAAATTCTGAAGGAGAATGAAGCTCTGTGGTTTTAGTTTAATCAGCCTGATTTGTGTGCCTCTGCCAGATTGATCATCTTAATGATCTTCCATATCTTACCAATGGCTCGGCTGAAAGTTAGCAGAGGTGCCAACTGTGTTGCAATTTTTGTAGTAGAAATAGATTGATGTTTATCATTAACACTCCATGAGGTCTGTATGTGGCGTGTGGGTGTGTAGAGGTTTCATTTTATGTAGAACATGGGCACATTCACTTGGAAGCAAAGACATTTTTACTGTAAATTGTTTTCTCTGCATAAAATAAGTTTCAGTAGTTAAAATGAACTTAGAATGGTATCATTGTTGAGGTATATACTAGGAGTTAACCTGTCTAGGTTTATGTGTGTGCATTTTTTATTATATAACTACTTTAAAGCTTATATTTAAATTTTTTGTGTAGATTACTAGATCATTTAGCCAAAGAAATTCTTGAAAAATTAAGATTGATGTTCACTGTGGCACAACATTTAGTGATTGTCTTTTTTTTTTTTTTTTAAAAACCAGTTTTATGCACCATGGTGTGGCCATTGTAAAAAACTGGAACCAATTTGGAATGAAGTTGGTATTGAGATGAAAAACATGGGTTCTCCAGTTAAAGTTGGGAAGATGGATGCTACTTCCTATGCTAGTAAGCACTTACTATGTTTGTTATTTTCCTGTTGTCATAACAAAAATGTTTCAATTATATGCAGCAATATTCAGGGTGAGAGGAAATATTTTCTTTGCTCACGTAAAATAAAAGTTAATAATTTAAGACTATACTTTATGAGTTAAATGAATTAGCCATTGAATATCTGATGTATTAGTACAACTAACAGGTGTGTAAGTCATTGTTCCTGCTCTGAGCCCACCTGAGGAGATAATCAGCTTACATGGGGAAATGACAGACAGTTCAAGGTTACACTATTGATACCTCTGCATGAGTTAATGTGTTGTCTGTTAGAGTGGCCTACAATGTCTCAGTGGAGGAATAAAGGGGAATTTAAGGTTTGAATAGAACCAGGATAAAGAGACATGAGGATGGAGAAGGTATTCAAAGTAGGTAGAATATTAGAGCAAAATCACAGAATTGAAAATGGGCTTAATGGACGTGTACCATAGAATAGAATGTCTTTAACCAGAAGCTGGCAAACTATGGCCCATTTGCCAAATCTAGCCTGCCACCTGATTTTATAAATAAAATCATGTTGGGACACAGCCACGCTTATTTCTTTACTATGGTCTATGACTGCTCTTGTGCTACCATGGCACAATTGAGTAGTTGTGACAGAGACCGTGTGCCCCACAAAGCCTAAAATATTTACTGTCTGTCCTTTGCAGAAAAAGTTTGCCAAGACCTGACTTAAAGGATTTGAGAAAAGGAAAAAGTATCAAGCATTGTAGAAATTTGTAAAGAGCATGGCTTCAGAAAGCAGACCTGGATTCAAACCCTGGCTCTGCCTATTGCTTTCCCTGTGTAATTCCAGGAAGTTTCTCAGTACCCCTCAGTTTTGGTTTCCACATTGGTAAATATGTAATCATATTTGAGATATAAGTGATGTAGCCCGTGTAAAGCCTCTTGTACTATTCAATAAATGTAGGTTCCCTTTCCCTTTAGTTAGTATAGGAAGTGAAAGTATACAATGTGTATTTCTTCTTAGGAAATCAGCATTATACTCTACATTATACTTCGGAGCAAGACAGACCTTAGTTTTAATACTAACCATGCTGTGTCCCACTTTCGTGGCTTTTGGAAAGTACTTAACCTCTCTTAATCTTAGTTTTCATGTCTGTAAAAGAGAGAGTGATAATCCTTGAAGTTGTGA
>NW_004444182.1:243906-245162 GCF_000243295.1 Trichechus manatus latirostris
CTGGGAGCCCAGGATTGAGTGGTGGCAGTGGAGTGAAGAGGAAATAGTAATTCTTAAAGTCATTTTTAAGGGTAAACTCAGATATGATAGATTGGCACTGTTGTGCAAGAAAGAATGAGAATAATAGTACATGATTCTTAGCCTAGGTGCAGAAATATGCAACCACAGGTTACATGGAAAAGAATAAGTTTAATTTTTTGTGCATTTGCATATTAGCACCTGTTTTGCATTTGTGGTATTGTGCTTAATAATGTTTAGAGATAGGGAACTAGAATATAGGTGAGATGTTAAAGCTGGGATTATTGAGTTATAGTAACTGTTGAAACAGAGGAGACAAGATCAATGGCAGAACTTATTGTAGAGAGGAAGGGAAGAGTTGATCCTTCTTGAAATATGCTTTTAACAGTATTTTAAGGAACTATTAATTAGAGTTCCTTTCAACTGTTCCTCGTGAATATAAGTTCTTATGTCCAGACATACATGTTGATTAACATGCATACACACTCACCTATATCCATGTATAGATTTTTCATTTATTCAGTCAGCCAGTGTTTATTTACTGACTACTGGTTTCCAAGCCCTGTACAAGTCTCTAAAGATAAAGAAAGACCAAAACAAATACTGCTTTCCCTGGAAATGCTTTCAGTCTGATAGAGGGAAAATAGATGAAAAAACAGAAAAGTATAAAAGTCTTAAAATGGTAAATCCTTGTGATGAATTGTCCAATGAGGTAATTGAGTAAGGCATCAAGGAATGTGGGGATATAAAGAAAAATAGAGAAATCATGCATATAAATAAAAACAATCTTATTGGTAAGCTACTCGTGATGCTTCAATAATAACGCCTTACATTAAACCAAGAATTGTTTATTAATGTATATAATTAATTAATTTATTATTCAGTATTTATTAAGTGCCACTATTTGGAGCCCTGGTGGCTCAGTAGTTAAGCGTTTGGCTGCTAACCAAAAGGTCAACAGTTCGAATCCAACAGCTGCTCCTTGGAAACCCTATGGGGCAGTTATGTTCTGTAGGGTCGCTATGAGTTGGAATTGACTCAGTGGCAATGGTTTCTATGCTATGTGCTACTGTTTTTTAAGTGGCACTATGAGTAAGGAAAAATAGTTGCAACAGCTGCATAGGGGCAATATCCGACTGCCTCTGACTTCCCAAGGGGGAAGGGGAATCAAGATCAACAGCCCAAGGCTGATTCCTGTGAGGCAGCGGTCAGACTTGCCTCCTCTCTCCGCCGTCTTT
>NW_004444182.1:245779-274168 GCF_000243295.1 Trichechus manatus latirostris
ACTTTTTAGGAACCTGATAGGACTTTTTTTTTCAATTTGGGAATAATTTTTATTTGTGATGTCATGATTGTTACAGGTTTTTTTTCTTGTTTACTTAGCATCGTATTATACATTATGTTAAATTAGTAGTTTAAAACCCCCTTTTAGGAGTTTGCAGTATAGAGGACATGTACATGTAACATTATTTCACATAAGCCATCAGCTTGGAGAAAGGGAAACTGGTATATGCTGAGTTCCACCATGTGCCAGGCACTGTGGTGGGTGCTTTATATAATTCACTCCTTGAATATGAAACATACTATACCTCCTCCACCCCATTTCTCACCTTGCACCTCAACCTACATGGTGATGCTTGCTTGTAAAGCCTTGTGACTACTTGAATATCCAGATACGGTTTATTGAAAAATGATTCTTTTGTGGGAAAGTTGCAGGGTCAGCATTTGTTCATTCAGCAGGTATTTAAGGCATGCTTACCACTTGCCAGACATGTTCTAGACACTGGTGATACGTGAGTGAGCAAGGAAGACAAACATTTCTGCTCTCGTGCAGCTTATATTCTAGTGGGGAGAATTGAACAATAACCAGTAGACCTAAGTAAATACTGATGTTCACAGTGTTATATTACCGGCTCCTGTTTGGTGTCGATGATGGATGCATTATCCTCTCAATTATAGCAGCAATAAGATATTTCATGTGCTGTGGAGAAAAGGAATATTATCTTCCCAATACTTAAAAACAGAAGTCAATAAGTGTTCAAATAGCCACTGTCTATGAATTACTAAGAGATTTGTGGTTTATAACTTGGGTCCTTATATATCTATAACCTAGGCTTTGCTTCTTTGCTTGTTTTATTTTAACACCGCTCCCCTCTGGGGGCTGTAAGGTGGATAATTTTTCCCCCACCTTATAGAAATGGAAGTTGAGGTCAAGGAAATTAAGTGATAGGGTTCAATGTGGAGCTGGGATTTTTTTCTTTAAAGTCTGTTATGAGATCCACTACATCAGGTTATAAAATACTGTATTTTCTCATTGATTACATATTTCATTTTCTGTATTTAATTTGTGTATAAATAAATTCTAAATTATATGCGGGAATTGCTAGTGGGATATATTCACTCCCCCACCTCCATCAGTTACATTAGTTTCCATGTTTTGGCGGTTTTTAATGAGTTTCAGTTGATAGTTAATAAGGGTTTTAATTAGGTGTTCCTTAATTTGGGGAAGGGGTGTTCAGAACGTGCTTTACTCACATAATCTACCCAAAATCACATTTATTTTTTGGCTTGGATAAAGGCAGTCACAGTAACAGTATTCCTCTCCAATTAGAAAATACTTGACAGAAGTAAAGTTCTAAATTAGAAGGGTACAAATAAATAATGTGATTGTTCTAAGTTCATATGACTAATCAGAGGCAGAATCTCTGTCTTCAGAACTTCAGTTCCTGTTTCTGTCGCCTTTGCTGTTTTTCTTGTCTGATATAAAAATAAATACCAGCCACTGCCTAGTACCTTCCTGTCACCTTTCTCTATATGTGTAAAGGAGAAGCTCTAGAGTTAACGAAAGAAGGAGAGAAATTTTAGATCCGATTTTGCCACAAATTGATTTTCATTATTTCTTCAGTGAATCAGTGGGGAGTGATGAGAAACCAAAGGTTAATGAAGATTAGTAAAGGTATTGGTAAACCAGAACCCAGACACAGAAGTAATTTCCGCATACCCAGTTGTGAGAAAAAAATATTCTGGAAACAAAGAAAATCATAAAGGTAGAGATCATGGGAGTAAATACAGTATACTTTTCATATACCAGTATAGTATCGTAAATATATATTTTATATGGTCAATTAACTGAGAATATTTTATTTCTTTTCTGCGCTAACTGCCTTGAGTCTGTAATGAAGTAGTATTAATTCACTATTGTGATTTCTATACCTTTTAAAGTCCTCATGCCCTATTATTTGTTTCTGTTATACTACTACTGCTTTCCATTGTAGCCAAAACAGATGTCACTGTAGCAATTATTTTACATTTTAATTACTGTGAAGATTCCAGAATAATCTTTGAGATAATCGAAATTATCCTAGGTTATTACAAAAGCAGAAGCTCCTAAAACAAGTAGATAAAATTGCTTTTAGATCTTATGTTGGCTGCAGAAATTTATGTATTTTTGCAAATACAATTTATGTTTTTAAAATTAAAATACAGTGCAGTTCTTTAAAGACTCACTAAAGGAAGAGAGAGAAGCCCTGGTGGTGCAAGTACACTGTTTGTGATTGGCTACTAACCTAAAGGTTGGCAGTTTGAACCCACCCAGTGGCTCCATGGGAGAGAAGACCTGGCAGTCTGCTTCTGTGAAAATCAGACAGCCAAGAAAACCCTATGGGGCAGTTCTACTCTGTGATGCATGGGGTCGCCATGAGTTGAGATTGACTTGACAGGAAGGGTTTAGGTTCCTTTCTTTTTTTAAAGGAAAGGATGGACCATTTTTTCAAGGAGTGGACAAGACCTAGAAGAAGTATTTGGAAATGAACTGAAATGAGATGTGGGACTTAATTAATTATTTTTAATAAGAATTTTTTTAAAATAAGTACTGTAAAAATGGCATGGGAGCAGCGTCTGACCTCCTCTAACTTCACAAGGGGAAAGGAGAATTATGATCACTAGCCCAAGGCTGATTCCTATGAGGCGGAGGTCAAGACATGCCTCCTCTCTCCGCGACCTTTACCAATTCTGACACCAAGTGTCCCTCCCATGGCACTGTCTACTTCTCTACTGGGTTCGATAATTCATTGCAGTGGTCACACAACTCACAGACAATCCTCATGATGCTGGGGTTTATTAGGGAAGTAACAGGTTACAATTCAGGTTGAGGAACACTCAGGACACAGGTCTGCCATCAGGACAGACTCTTCCCAGCCATACTTGGCAGGCAGGTGTCTCCCTGGCCCTGGACCTCTGCCCTGCTCAGGCAAGTGTTAACAAAGCTGTTTTTAGCTCTGCCGGTAAGTGCCCAGAGGCACCCTACTTCACCAATAACCCTCGGTCCAAAGGCACTCAGCTTTCTGGCTCTGGGGGTCAGGAAGCCCACTGTGCTGTCTCCTGCTGGTCTCTCCTACTGCTGTTTCTCTGCCACCACTTCTCTGGCTCCCCTTCCATGCTGGTGGTTGGATCCTCTCTTTCCTGCCTCTGGGGTGGCTCATTTCAAGACCAGCAGATTTTGTCATAGGATTTCGTGTAGACCACAGCTTAGGTTATTTTAAGTAAAATTGTTTTGTATAAGAATATCATGTTTTGTGTGTGTGTATATTCTTTTTTAGAACTTAAAAACAACGTATCTTATGTGTTTATATATATAAAGTAAAAGGCTCATTTGTTGCCTAGTTTCTCATTTTTTTTAAAGAAATTCATAGTTATTCTTTTTCTTACCAAGGCCTTGCTGCAGAGTTTGGAGTCCGAGGTTATCCAACAATTAAGCTGTAAGTCGTGTCGTATGTTTTTATGTGTATTTTTATTAGTTCACACTACTTAGGTTTGTTACATTAATTTCTGGTAGCTTCCCTAGAGGATTGAAGATTTGGGTTCACCAGTTCTTTTTAGGTAGGTGCAGATCAAAAGAGAGGGACTTTATCCTAATACTTTTCTTCACATTGAAGTGAATGTGATATTTCCTGTTGGTGTACTAAACATGTATCAAGTGCTTACTGTGTGACAGGATCAGGGCTGTGCAGGCCAGGGCACACAATCATTACGAAAAGTATTTGCCCTTGAGGCACTCAAGAGGGTATTTGAGTTTATCTTTGTAAATCCTGTCTCCTAACAAATTTTACTTTTGTGTAATTAAGCTAGGCTTACTCGTTATGGATAAAACAAACAAGGAGAATCAAAATTGATGGATGTTAATTTCAGTCAGGTCTAATATAGGGTTGTACAGGTTGGAGGGAGTGGCATGATAATTCTCAAGTCCTTGTTTTATAATTATGATTACATTGAATTTTCTCATGATTCTTATTAACCTTATTTAGGTAATATAGTGAGCCGGGAAATTATTTTGAAACCTGTTTTTATAATAATAAAATAAATTTTTATGTACTAATTTCAAAATCTGACAAATGTTTTTCTTTCTTGGGCTTTATATGGACTTCCCCCCACTTTATAAAAGTGTTAAGCCCCTTTTACTTTCTTGTTTTAGATAAATTATTCTTTCTCTTCATTCTGTTTAATTACTGATGTTCTGTCTTATTTTCACAATTTTTATTCTTATTTTTAATTTAAGTTAGACATGTAAATTAGTCCCTTGGCATGCTTTTGGAAAGTTATGTAATTTTCTAGAAGAGTTGTTTTTATGCATTGTTTTATTCCATGATCTTGGAGTATCAAGGTACTGTGATGTTGTATTGCTTTAAAATGTGTTTTGTTTTATCAAAATGCTCTTAATTCCTTGTCCTTTAGGTTTTGCTTGGGAAAATAATGAGAATTGAAGTGCTTGAATTTTCTAAACTCTTGCTCATGAATGTGTAAATTATTCACTTTTCAGAAGTCATAGACACGGTGCAACTGTCCAGTGCACAGTAAACTATTTCTGTGGGTTAATACAATACACCCCTTGGCTTTATATTTTCAGTTGCCAGTTGTCTACTATATGTTACACATAGTATTTCATTACATTGGTATGCTGCTTCTAAAACTCCTGTCTGCATTTAGTAATTTTGTACAATCATACCGAATGATTAACAAGCTTGTATCCCTCCTTTTTTTCTTTTTAAGATTAAAGGGGGACTTAGCATATAACTATAGAGGACCACGAACTAAAGATGATATTATTGACTTTGCTCACAGAGTATCTGGGTAAGTTGTTCTTAGGAACAGCCTTACTGTGAGACATTAATATTTGAAAATTAAATGTATTTTCATGGACCATGTTATACACACGTGAATTAGGGACTTAGCTGAATAAATTGTTTTTGCTTCCTTGCTTATTTATTTATTTAGAAATATAGGGTCGTGTAGTGCATCCAGAGGAATACTTTAAAGAAACAAAAAAGGACCAGGATTTGTATTATCTACTGGTTAACCTCATATTTAAATTCAAAGAAAAAAATTGTTTTTCCAATGGATTTTTAATACATTTTAAAAATTTTTATTGATTCTAACAATTTTATAAATCTTTATTTTGTGATAATTTTGCATTTGTACTGCCTGCTTTCACTAATTTTTCTTGTTAACTAATTTCAGAGTTTTAAAAGAAATCATAGGCTATTATTGTTCTAAATAAACTTGGACTTCAGTGCCTAGCCTGTGATACTGGAAAATGCTTTTGAGATTCAGCTAAAATACTTTTCACGTGCTACTTTATATATCACATGCTACTTTATGCCAACTGTGAAGTATTATTGCATTTTTTTGCATAGAAGATGACATATTTAGAACCCAAAGATCTGTTTGCATTATAGGTCTTTTGAGGTTTTACTGATAAGGAAACATTTTTCTATAAGCATTTCTTAATGATTTGAATATAGTGTGTGTTTTTTTTTTTTCAATCTGTGTCTTGCTGAAGTATAAAGAAAGTCAATGCTTATAATTATATAATGTGATTATGTGGAACTTCTTGAAGAGGACGGTTATCAAAATAAGTTAATCTATATAGGCTTTGAAACTGTACTTGCAGAATTATGATTTTGACAGGATATATTATATATTGCATATATAAAATATTGAGATGGATTTGTTAGTATACTACCTGGCTTAAATTATTTGAGAAAGGCACAGAATTAGGAATGATCTTTATATATTAAAGCTTGCAGAGCTTATTAATATTCTTTTTACTGTATTTTCTCATTGATTGCATGTTTCATTTTCTTTGATTTGCTTGTAAGTAAGTTTTGAGAAAACATTAATCATATGAGAAGATTGCTTATGGAATGTACTTCATTTCCCCATCATTTGTGTTAGTCTTTATGTTTTAGCAATGAGTTGTAGTTGGCATTAAAAAGAGCTTCTCCTGATGGAACTGACAGTGACTTGCAAATGAAATTTCAAGAGTCAGTTCTGGAGTTACATCACTTACTGGTTAATTACTAAAGTATTAAAATAGAAACTAGAGTAGAGTAGACTGATGCAATGCATCTTAAGTATTGTACATTTTGAAAATCTGTTTGCCTTTGCAAGATTTGTACTGTTCCTTTTGCAGATTTGGTGACAGACTAAAATACAATAATATAGACCATGATTAAAAATTCCTCCCACATCTTTTAGTTTTTAAATTATATTTTGCAAGTAATATAATAACCTTTAGTGTAATTCACTTCTCTTTTTAGTCTGGTTGCATTTGAAATATGTGCATATAATAAAATTCTTTGTAGACTTTCTTTTTGTTGCAAAAATATATAAAACACAACATTTTCCAATTCAGCATTTTTCAAGTGTACAATTTAGTGATACCGCTTACATTAATCATGTCATGCAACCATCATCCATAATCATTGCCAAATTTCCTATCAGTATAAACAAAAACTATTTCCTAAATAATGACTTCCCTTTCCTTCTCTCTTACACCTAGTAACCACTAATAAACTTTGTTCTCTATACATTTGCCTGTTCTTGTCATTTTATGTCAGTTTGATCAGACAATATTTGTCCTTGTTGCAGTTGACTGACTTCACTCAGCCTAGCGTTTGGCTGTTGTGTATAGTGCTGCAGTGAACTTTGGTGTCTTTGTGTCTGTTTGCGTTGCTGCTTTCAAGTCTGCTGGGTATACACGTAGGAGTGGAAATGCTGGGTCATATGGTAGTTGTATGTATGTTTAACTTTTCAAGGAACAGCCACACTGTTTTCCACAGCAGCTGTATCATTTTATGTTGCCACGAGCAATGGATGGGGGCTCCAGTTTCCTCACGTCCTCACCAACATTTTTTATTTTCCGTTTCTTTTTTTTTTAATTTAATCTTAGCCATCCTAGTGGGAGTGAAGTGGTATCTATCTCTTCGTGGTTTTAGTTTGCATCCCCCTAATGGCTAATGACCTTGAGCATCTCTTCATGTGCTTGTTGGGTATTTGAATATCCTCTTTGGTGCAGTGTCTGTTCAAGTCCTTTGCCCATTTTTCCATTGGGTTGTTTGTCTTTTTGTCATTAAGTTGTAGATTTTTTTTTTTTAAAATGTATTTTGGATATTAGGCCCTTATTGGATGTATGGTTCCCCAAAATTTTCTCCCAGTCTGTAGGTTGTCTTTTCACTTTTTGATAAAGTCCTTTGATGAACAAAATTATTTAAATTTTATGAGGCCCCGTTTATCTTTTTTGTCTTTTGCTGTTCATGTTTTGTTTTTTCTGTTAATGAGAATTTTATGTTCTATTATTATGTCTACCATCTTCTATTTTATTTTTCCTGAAAAATTTTAATAACATCCCTCTGAAACATTTTGTGTTTTAATCTCTATAGGATATTTTAAACCTGTATAGCCTTTAAATCAACGTAAGGAATAAATATTCTTAGTATAGCATTATAAATTCTTGGAATAGTATTTCACAATATGTTTATGTGAATGATCTTTTGAAAGGTAGGAAAAAAAATAATTCTCATGTGAATTGTTTCATTTTGTTTTTAGCTGAGGACTCTAAATGGATTATAGTTCTGTTTTGGCCTATCAAAATATTGACTTTAAGATGGTACTCTCTGAAGGGATGTATTTAAAACTAGTTTTTAAAATGATGGATTAAATTATGGGTAGGCTTGTTTTTTTCTCTTTTTAATATATGGGTACAATGGTAGCCATAGGCTACCACTGCGTTAGCTTTACATGATTTGGGCAATACGTTTAACATGCAATTAGTATAAATTTACTAAACTTTAGCTATGATAAACTATCATATAAATAGGAATAAATTAGGTAGTATATCTAATTCATAATACATGTTTGTTTTGTTTTCAAACAGGGCTCTAATCCGGCCACTTCCAAGTAAGCAAATGTTTGAACATGTGCAAAGGAGACACCGTGTATTTTTTGTTTATGTAGGTGGAGAGTCACCTTTGAAGGTAAGGCATGATTTTATTTTTTAATCCACAAAATTCAGATGTATTGTGATTTAATTTGCTGCATAGCCAAGACTAGACCAAAAATTCAAAACTTACTTTACTCTTGTTGGATATACTTCAGTTTAATCTAAATATTTTTATAATAGAAATTATTTCTTGTGTAGTGTTTGCTTCATGAAACAGAAGTGAGTAAAAAAGTAGGTAAACAATGTTGTCTGCCTTGTATACAGTCTATTTTTGACGTGGTTATTTGAATCTTATATTGTTTCCTAACATTGTAGGTGCTTTGAAACTGCATGTTGCAGTTCAAGTGTAAACTTTTTAAAGCCAAAAGACAGACTGTTGTCGTAAGCTTATTTTATATATGCGTGTGTGTGTGGATCCCCACATATTTATGTATGCATATAGGTATATGTGCACGTATCTCTTCTAATAAACCAAAAAAAACCCAAACCAGTTGCTGACCCTTCAGTTCTGACTCATGGTGACCCCATGTGTGACAGAGCAGAGCAGTTCCATAGGATTGTTGGCTGTAATCATCATGGAAGCAGATTACCAGGTCTTTTCTTCTGAGGTGCCTCTGGGTAGATTCAAACCACCAACCTTTCAGTTAGTAGTCGAGCACTTAACCGTTGACACCACCCACCTGTCTCCTATCTGTTTGCACCTATCACTCCTATCTTTTCTATAATCATCATCAAATTAAGTTAATAAATATGAATTGAACTTACATTATGTTTAATGAAATTTTTTTGGAGAAAGATAAAAGCACTTAATACAATGGTCTGTTGCCTTACAAACTATTTCATTCCATTATAGTCCCTCTTTTCACATAAAAGTATAGGTAGCAAATTGGGATAATACTACTTATTGTATAAGTAGTATTATCTTATGCATTGCTCTGAGTGTTTAATGAGAAATGAATTTTGATATTTAATATTTTAAAATGACCTTTTTTTGTATCTTTACAGGAGAAATATGTAGATGCTGCTTCAGAATTAATTGTGTACTCATACTTCTTTGCTGCCTCAGAAGACGTGGTTCCCGAGGTAATATTTAAAATTGGATTTTAATGACACAATTTTATTTTTTTTTAACTTACTACTTGGTTTTATCTGTCAGCTGTATTTACTCTAATATTTGTGGAAATAGCAAGCATGTTATCTCCTTACTGCTAGTATCAGAATGCTTATTATTAATAAACAAATATCCCCAGATTCATAGCATTTAGCAGTTAGTACTTTTTCCTGTTTAAAATAATAGCAGTAGTGACAAGTGAGCACAAATTCCAAAATTCTGAATTACTTTATATTCAGGTTTTTTATTCAGCAGCTATTTACTGTGTTCTTACCATGTGCTGTGCCTTTTTTAAACCCTTGCTAATGGATGGCAAACAAGATCGTCTTCATAGAACTCACATTGTAATGGGGTATCTTAGGTGCCCTAGAACCCAGAGGATCTGGGTAGGTACAAATAGCATGTGCTACATGGGTATCCTTGGTTATTATGCGTTACTTTTATTATTAGTAGCTTTCTCACCCGGTTTCTTCAAGCATTCTTTAATTATTCCTGCAAATACCAGTATTTTTCATCTCTTTATTTTACTTCTGAGTATGAAGTTAACAGAAGTCTGCTAGGGGAGAACAGAGTTATTCAATAATAATATGGGAATTTTTATTCCTATAGACGATATTCAAATCAGGACAAAGCCTGTAATTTTATGGTCTCCCTCATATTTTGAATTTTAATGTTTGGTTATGGGAACATTATTAGCTTTACAACTAGAATTTATGAACCCCAGAGGTAAAAAAAAAAAAATTCTGACTTCAAGATACTTAAAGATGAACATGAGACCCACTGTGCTCTTTTTAACTGTTTCTAACATTTTTTGTTTTTTGTTTTTTTTGGTGTCTTTCAATATTTTTGCTATCATAGCTATCAGTTACACTTTTTCCATGATAAAAAGTTATTTAAACTTCTAATTTTTACAGTCTGTGGTGCTGAGAGAGGTGCCTGCTGTGCTTGTTTTCAAAGATGACACTTACTTCATTTATGATGGTGAGTTCCAATGTTTTAATTCATACAAAACATTTTAAAATTAAAATGCTGTATCTTTTGTAGGACTTAGGTGTTGATATAAGGTTTAGCAGATGCAATTTACTGCTTATAATCCCCATTAGTTGAATGGCTAATGGGGATTTGGTTTTGTCTCTCAACTTTAGTCTTTCCATCTTGTGTTCTTTCATTCTGAGTTTTGCCTAAAATGAATTTGTTATATTTTTGTCAAATTATTTGTCTTTTTGATAAGTGAACCCTATGCAGTTACTGACAATATTGCTGTAAAATGTTTACATTAATTAAATTAAAAAACAAAAAGTTCAAACACCCAGAAAGGTGAAGAAATAGAAGAACATTAACAATGTTAAAGGCTCCATGCATCCCTCCCTCGGTGCTTCTCTTTCCATCCCTGACACAAGTAAACATTCACCTACTAGCCATTGTTTATTCATTGACACAACACTGGTTTATTTTTAAAGTATTTTTATTATGATATCAAACATACATTTTAGTAAAGGGAATGGTAAAATAATAAAACCCTGTATAACCATCACTCAGGTTAAACAGTTACAATATCTAACCACGTTTGCTTCATCTCTTTTTTTCCTTTGTTGAAGTATTTTAAAGCAAACCCCAGACATGATATCATTTCAAAAGTATATACTTCAATATGCAGTCTTAAAAAATATGGACTCTTTTTTAAGATAACCACATGCTATTATAACACCTCACGAAGTTAACAGTAATTTCTTGGTTTCATCTAATACGTCCTCCTGCAGTTCCCAGGCTGTGCCCTGAGGTACACTAGGGCAGTGCACCAGACTCACAGGGGCACTAGGAGGTATTTTAAATTTCAAGGGAAGCATTGAAGCTTGAGGTCTGTTGAAGACCACACGACCACTCAAAAGTTAAGTGAATGCAGAGTCTTGCCTAATGGCAGTCCTGATAATATTCTAAATTACAGTTTAATAAAATTAAAAATTCAGTTCCTCATTTGCACTGGCCGCATTTCCAAGTGCTCACTACAGCCATTTGTGGTTAGTGGATACTACATCGGACAGCACAAATTTGGAGCAATCTATTCATTGCAGAAACAGGCTCTAGAGTGTGGTTCTTTCTCTTTTTGAATTCTACTATATAACAGAAAGTAACCTAGAACAAGTTGAGAGCAGTAGATTTTGAATTGCTTAAATAATGCAGATGAATAGAAGGATATCCAATAAAAGCCACATTTTGATTGTTTTAGTAAAAGGAGCATTTTATTTGTTTTTACAGTCATGTTGCGAAGATTAAGCATCTCTACAATCTTGTATTTTCGTGGTCTTTAAACGTGAGGACTGAATTTGAACTGTTGGTATAAAATTATTGCCATTTATTCGTCATTTATACAGCAGGTGCTATCTGTGTACTTACATTTTCATGTTATCCTCAAAATAATCTGTGAGGTAGGCAGGAAGGCAAATAGATTAATGTCCTGAGGTTACAAAGGAGGTGACTGAGGTTGTTAGAGAAGTAGACAGGTGTGTCAGTAAGTAGCAGATTGATTCATTTACTCATTCATTCACTGGCTGTTTATCGAATGCCTGTATTAGGCATCTTCACAAAAAATTAAGAGGCGCTTACATATATGAAAATAGAAGAAGGAAAGCAATCCATCACTACATGTATTCCATCCCCTGCCCTTTGATGACCGCACTCCCTGTGTGAGAGGCACTGTGTGTAGATGGTCTTACTGCATCATTGCAGCGATCTTTTCAGATCAATGTTCTTACTATTTTACAGTCAAAGAAACATGATTAAAGAGGTGTTTTTTTCCCTAACTTAAAATAGTAAATGGCATAATCAAAATTCAGTCTTCAAATCTCTGACCCGAAATCTCCGATTCCAGTTGCGTTAGGAGTTTTTTTAACAACTCAGAGAGCCACTTTGTTTCTTTTTTGGGAGAAACCTGACCATCTCTGTTTAGATTCAAATGTCTTCTTTGAGCCTGCCTAGGAAAGTGCCCCTCTTTATCACTCAGGTTTCAGATGTGGCCTCCAGTACTGAGAAGGCAATATAAAGTGTCTGCAGGGGTTGTCAAGGCCAAATTGTCTAAGCTGCAGTAGTTTGTATTTAGAACCTGCCTGAAGCGTTCAGATGAAACAAAGGCTTTATTTTGAATGCTTATACTGATATTTAATTATTGTTAATAAGTTTCTAAGCTTTGGGGAAGGGGCTCAGGAGGATAGTTTATTTTCTCTTTGAGTTTCCAGTTTTATCCCTTTGTGCAATCTTTAGAAAATTTGGTTTTGACCTGGAGTGGGAAATGTGGCCCAGTAATCAGATTCTAGTTTATATTTGTTTTTCTAAATTGTAAACCCATAAATACTTTCAGATTTGATGTATCACTTATTTAATAGGTTTGATAACATGAAAATTTTTGTTTAGCAATAGACGTGGTAGAAAATGTCAACTTTCAAGAAATCCATAAAAATCAATCTTCAGACATTATTGGTAAACTTTTAAGACATTGCTTTTACAGCAGCTTCCTTTTCATGCAGTTGTAATAATTTTCAGAATTGCATCAGAATTATGTTTCTAATCAGGCCATAATATTCCTCTTAGATTTATTTCTATCTGCTTAACAGAGTAAGGATTTGATGTTGGAAAAAGGCTGAAGTGTTAAGGTTTTGTGTGTGTGTGTGTGTGTGTGTGTGTGTGTGTGTGTGTGTTTCTGAAATTGTTAGGAGTTGCACATGGTAAGAAAAAACGGTTGTAAACTTAAGATAGAAATGTCATAAAATAAGAAGAGCAAATAAATTGTAATAACAATTACCCATTGTTCTATAATCCCAGGGGGTAACCATCAACTCAGGATAACCATGTAGCAGCCATATGCCTTCATTTTATCATTCTGTCAATCAGTTTCTTCATGCTTTCGTTTTTACAGAGTTACTGTCATTCTGCAATAATGCTTTGTAACCTGCTTTACAATTTAACTATTTATCATATGTTTTTTCATTCTTTAAAGTGTCTTCCTCTACATGTACCACAATTTATTTAAATTGTTTCCTATTTAGGGCATTTCAGTTATTTCCCTTTATTTATTTTTGCTATTTTTAATGGTGCTACAGCGAACAGTTGCTATGTGCATGGATCCTTTTGTACCTCTGATTGTGTGCTTGGAAGAAATTCTGAAAAATGAAGGTTACAAATTTCAGATAACAATCTTATGTCAGGCTTTTTATACATGTTGCCAGGTTGTGACATTTAGACATTTTGAACTCATATTCGTACCATCACTTACACCTTTGCCTTGTTTTTAGAATTTGAAGATGGTGATCTGGAATCCTGGATCACCAGAGAGAGGTTTCAGAATTACCTTACTGTGGATGGCTTCCTCTTGTATGAGCTTGGAGACACAGGTAACAATCACGTACAACTCTCCATCACACTACAGAATTTTTCCTTAATTGATTGCTTAAATCTGATTGTCTAGGAAATTAATTTTAAACTCTATTTCAAAATTTTATTCCTTATTTTAGATTTGAATGACAGTTCTGCTTTATGAGAACATAGACTAATATTACCAGAGTATATACCTTTGTATGTGACTTAAAGACAGGCTACCATTTTACTAATAGAACTTAGGGGACAGTGACAACAGACGGCCTGGGTAGTAAAGAAATGAGAAGAAATAACCAAGAACTTATATTGAGGAGGCTGATTTTTGTAATAAGAATTAGAATACAACTTAAACCTTTTAAGGTCTACTTTTACTTGTGAGGGGAAGAAATGGGAATCAAATTGGCGTAGTTTCTTAAAGTTATAGGACTGGAAATGATAGACAAAGCAAATATAAATATGGATGCAAAGAGGAAAGCTATGCGAAGCTAACTGTATGGTCTTATGTAAATTTTAGGGGAAATTTTTTGTGAATTTATGGTGAATTATAAATGAGAAATAAATCGTGATTATTGTTGCTGCATTTGTTCCCATTCACAACTTCATGATAAGCACGATGGAAGCATAGCTTCAGAGTAAATGAATGGGAAGATTTTCTTTGTCTGAAAATGTATAGTAGTCCATCAGACTCTGACCAAATACTGCTTCCGTAGGAAAAGTCCCTGCTCCCCTCAAACTACATTTTTTTTGATAGCACCTTGTTCCTTTCCTTCAGAACTCCTCTAATTTTTAACTGTACATTTATTTGTGTGACTACTTGGTTAAAATGTCTGTCTCCCTGCTAGTCTGTGAGCTCTCCAAGGACAGAGTTGTGTCTGTGTGCTCGTCACTGTAACTCGCCCAGTGTATGGCACCTTATTTGGCACTAAATGCTTGTTAAATTAATACATGACAAACTGCCCGTGTTTCTTTTCACCCTTCTGGCTGCTGGGAAGGTGCTCTACATGTTGTAGGCATTTTGAAAATAACTCATGAGGCATTTGAAAATTGAAGAAGCACATAAAGTCTAAACACTAAAAAGTAAATGAAATAATATTTTGGAAAGGAAAATAGTCATTGTAAACTAATAATTTCAGCAGAGGGTTAGAAGAGTTGAGATTGTGTAGAAGTGTTGAGAGGTGTTTAATCAGTATGGTCTTAGGGGAAACAGCATTAAAATGTGGGGATGATAATGAAAGATTGTTGAATTAAACCTACATTCTTGTACCTGCCCTAAGCCAGATACTATTCCAATGCTTGTGTCCATGTAATCTCATTCAACTCATCTAATAACTCTTTGAAATCATATTAGTTCCCTAAAATAAGCTGATGTTTAGTGAGGTGATAAGTGATGGCCTTCCTTCTTGTTCTCTCAGGGCATGGTACACTGCCCAGGACGTAGTAGACCCTGCAGGGTTGCAGTGTCTAGTTTTCTGACTCCAATACCAGTGTCCCAGCTACTTTCTCATGATTTCTGTCCTATTTAGAGTTAAATAAATGTTAGTTTATGGCAAGTAGTAATCTCTGGAACTGAAGAAAACAGCCATATAAAAATTGTTGTCTTGTTGTATACCATTCTTATAGAGCTATAGTAATTACTTTAGTAAATTTGATGTATCAGCTTATTCGTTATGACTTTAGTTTTCAGCAAAAGACTTATTTTAGTCAATGTGTAGGTTGTTGGGAAAAAAATTCATGTGTATAAATTATTGTAGATATTTACCATTATTTACATTTTGGAGGTGGGGAATGGGAAGTAACTTATCACATGGAGTTGACTAATTCATTGATTTTCTATAAGCATATATTATACCAGAATGTCTTGATAAAATTGCTGAGTTTAACTTGTGTAGGATAATTTGAATTAAATTCCAGAAACATTCTTTATTAATTCCCCATCCATAACAAAAGCATAACTGAAAAGTTTGTATAATGAGTGTTATTGAATTTACATGTGTCATTCTTAATTTCAGGAAAGCTTGTGGTTATTGCAGTTATTGATGAGAAAAATACATCAATTGAACATACCAGGTATAGTACCTTGAAAAAGTGTTAAGCGTCAAATGTCATCCAATTCAGACTTTACAGGGGTTCTGATAAATTTTATATGGTCTCTTACTTTTCTTACAGCACTTAAGATGGGGTAGCAGACATTAGAATTGTGTTATTATAGTATGTTTTTCAAGAGAGGAGATGAAATATTCATATATTTGTTCTTCTGCAGATTAAAGTCAATTATTCAGGAAGTTGCCCAGGATTACAGAGCCCACTTCCGTAGGTAGGTGCTTTGTTTCTGAAAGAATCCTTTATCTTTGTTTAATAATGCTTTGTAATATAATAAAGCAGCACTAGTAATATTTTGTACTTTAAAAGGTGAATCAAGGAATTGAAGTAAATTATAGCAATTGCTTATTTCTGTTTATTTGTCTCTACTGACTCAAGTCAATAGAATTCGTATTCTCTTTTCTTCATTTATTGTATGTGATTTGCATGTTAAATACATACAGTGTTTCCATGCTTACTGAGCCCTAAAGTCCCATTGTTTGTGTTGTTTATATTGTTCACTTTTTTTTTTTAATTTAATCTCTCTCTCTTGTTGTTGATTAGGGATTTTCACTTTGGCCATATGGATGGAAATGAGTATATAAATAGCTTGCTGATGGAGTAAGTAAACGGCTGAATGATTTTGCTATCATTTTTTAAATCTCTTTCTGAGAGACAGAAGGGCTGATAGCTATAAAACAAAAAACATTTGGTATATTCTGATGCAGATATTCTGTCATTAAATATTTTACTTTAGTTTTTAAATGCCATATTCAAAACTTACTGAGTTTTAATGTTGCTGTATACTAAAAAACAAATTATCTCATGAGTCAATGTTATGTAGTGGGAAAATTGATTAAAACAATAAAAGAAAATGTGGGATGCAGTTAAAACAGCACTGAGAGGGAAATTTATAGCATTACAGTCTCACATTAAAAATCTGAAAAGGCCTGAAGAAAAGAATGTAAGACCTACCTAAAGAAACTAGAACAAGAAGAGCAAAATAAACCCTGAGCAAGCAGAAGGAAATAAAGATAAGGAAAAAAAAAAAAAAATCAAGAAAATGGAAATAATAGAGAAAAACAATGAAACAAAAAAACTGATGCTTCCCAAAAAATCAGTATAGTTGATAAACTGCTAGCAAGGCTGACAAAGATCTAAGACACAAATTACCTATAGCAGGAATGAAAGGGGATATCCCTATAGCTCTTGTAGCCTTTAAAAGGTGAATAAGAAAACAACAGAACAACTTTGCAATCATTAATTTGACAACATGCTCAAAAAAAATGAATAATTCCTTGAAAACAACAAGCTATCAAAACTCGAGCTGATATGAACAATCTTGTGTTATTTCCAGGGTTTGTAGTGGTATTTAGTGGGGAAGAGCAGGGAGAGACTAGTCTATGCCATCTTATCCAGACCAGAAACTCAGAATTTATTTTTGTAAAAATGTTAGAATAGACATATCTTTTTCATTCAAAATAATCATCTTAACACAATTTATTGAATTGATCTGTTCCCAGTTATTTTATCATGAAGCAATTTTTCATTCATTTCTGTTGATTCTTTTTCTAAACCTTATTTCCATTCTAAATGCTGGTTTCATTTCCATTCCAGCACCAATACCACACTGTTGTCATTACCATATGTTTATAGCATCTTAAATTTGAATCAGAAACTCTTTGGGTGGGACCCAGTAATTTGTGTTTCACCAGGTTCTCCCGGTGATTCAGATAGCCACCAAGTTTAAGATCCAGTGCTCTAGACCTTGTCTGCAGGGAGTGCAAACGAGAAATTCTTGAATAAAGGAAAATATCCAGCTGACCCTCATTTAGCCACTTGTTTATAACTAGAAGTGATTGAGCATATGGTAACCAGTGAAAAGAAAGGAGTTTGGTTAGCCTATTAGCATAGATATAATGTGGAGATGAATGATATATACCATCATTTTCTTGACTATTGTGTCTTAAATCCATGTATTATATTGAACCCTCTTAAAAGCAGAAAAAAAGCTGTTGCAGGCTCCCAATGTTGTTTTAAATTATTCTGATAATTTGTACAAGTAACTGGGTTTTAATTTCTTAATGCTTAGATTTTATACAGCTATAAAAATGGAATTTACAAATGAAATCTGGACACAAGCCTACACGATCAATAGCATTCAAATTCATTTACATTTAATGTGATACATGATTTAGTATTGCTGAAACTAAATTGCTGCTTTTAGCAAGAATATAATAAAGGCTCTTAATGCGTATCTTCTTTGGAGCTTGGCATGCCTATGGTATGGTGTGTATTGTGGTGATTTCTTTCTCCGACACCTTTTCCTAATTGTTACCACAAATCCTTCATTTTTTCACCTTGCCATGGTCTTCACTTCGGACAAGTCTTACCAACTACGTATTGAATACACTTGTGTTTCTTTAGTCTCTGATAATTCAAATATAACTTTTTGGCCCCCACAAAGTTTCCAAACACAAATAATGTAGGTAGTAAAATGAAAATTGAAAGCAAAAATGCAAACAGATGCTTGTATACCAATGTTTACTGCAGGACTATACACAATAGCCAAAAAGTGGAAACAGCCTAAATGGCTATCAACAAATGAATTAATAAACAGTATGTGTCACATATATATTGTTGGTAATGACAGTTACCATTGGTAATGAACATTATTCAGCCATAAAGAGAAATGAAATCCTGATACATGCTACAACATGGATGAACCTTAAAAACTATGCTAAGTAAAATAAGTCAGTCACAAAAGGATAAATATGATCCCACTTACATGAAATATCTAGAATAGGCAAGTTTATAGAGACCAAAGTTTATTAGTGGTTATCAGGGGCAAGTGGGGAAAGGGACTTCATTGCTTAGGGCACACTGACGGAGCTTTCGTTAAAGGTGATGGGAAAATTTGGAAATGGATAATGATTATGGTTGAACGTTACAATGAGCTTAGTTAATGTCACTGAATTGTACATGTAAAAATGTTGAAATAGCAAATTTTTTGTTACATATGTATTTACCACAATAAGAAAAATGATGTGGTGGTACAGGTGGTTGTCTTGATTATGAATGTATTTTTTTTTTTTTTGTGATATTTCAAATCAGTAATTTGGATTGTGGCAGTTACTTTGAGGAGTAAGGATGATCTAACTGTTGAAAATTTAAGTTAATTTAATTTCATACAGGATGAGGCATTTGATGAGGAAGGTAATGAGAAAAAGAAAGCTTTTCTCAGAATCGTTGGTGTCAGTAGAGTTTCATGCTGAGAGCCTACATGTAGAGTAAGACATGTGAGTAATAGAGCAAAACAAAGTTACCACAGATTTAACAGGGAAAGTACTTTTTTGCTTGGTCTCTACTGGTAACTGTCAAATTCTATATCTCTGATAAAAAAATCCAGACATAATTCTACTGTAAGTTCTAAATTCAGTTGTGAAATAAATTTTATTCCACTGAATTAAAAGTACTGACTAATTTACCTAAAGCCTATAACCAGTAGTGATAATTTAGCATGGTGTTTCAGTAATCTGTCAGGTGGCAGATGCTTGAAACATATGTTTAACATTAAAAAAAAAAAATTGTCTTTTATACAGTATAATTTTAACTAAAAACAAGTAGCATGATGTATTTTTTAAAACTCATGTAATTTCAAGGTACCAGTATTTAGAAGATAATATATTTACTTGCAGCTAAGTAGGAATGTGTATAAGAGGATATATAAACGGTGGAAAGCTAGGGAGTTTAAGCAGAGAATTTTGAAGAACATATATTTTAGGCAAGGGTATTCTGACAAGTGATTTTGACTAAACAGTAGCATAGATCTGTTCATTTTCCACATTGTATCAGGCAGAATTGTCCCCAAGAAACGTCCACGCTCCCATTCCCAGAACCTTTGAATATGTTACATTACAGGGCAAAAGACACTTTGCAGATGTAATTAAGTTTATGGACCCTAAGAGAGATTACCTTCAATTACCACCACCCATCTATCAGTTTGTCATACTGCCGTGGCTTGCCTGTTGCTGTGATGCTGGAAGCTGTGCCACCAGTATTTCAAATACCAGCGGGGTCACCCATGGTGAACAGGTTTCAGACTAAGATGGACTAGAAAAAATGGACTAGGAAGAGAGGCCTGGCAATCTACTTCTGAAAATTAGCCAGTGGAAACCTTATGCCCGACAGCAGAACATTGTCCAGCTCGCTTGCTTTGGACACGTTGTCAGGAGGGATTAATCACTGAAGAAGGATATCATGTTTGGTGAAGTAGAGGGCCAGTGAGGGTGAGGTAGACCCTCAGAGATGGATTAGCACAGTAGTCACAGAGATTGTGAAGATGGCACAGGGCCGGATGATGATTTTGTCCTGTTATTCATAAGGTTGCCTTGAGTCAGAGTCCACTCGAAGGCAGCTGTCTATCCTGGATTAGCCATGGGGGTGCCTAATTCTAGTCACATGAGGTCTTAAAAGCAGAAAACGTCCTTTGGCAAAAGCAGAGAAGAGGTTGCAATAAAAGGGTAAATCAGAGAGATAGGAAGCAAGAGAAGGACTCCACCCACTGCTGCTGGCCTTGAAGATGGAGGGTTCCAGGAGCCAGGGGACACGGTGGCCTCTAGAAGCTGAGAATAACCTCCCGGCCAGCAACCAGCAAGGAAATGGGGACCCAAGTCCTACAGCTGCATCATCCACAGAATGAACCTGGAAACAGGTTCTTTCTCAGAGCCTCCAGTAAGAGATACAGCCTTCTGACCTTGATTTCAACCTACAGCTGTATCGTCTACAGAGTGAACCTGGAAGCAGTTCTCTTTCCCAGAGCCTCCAGTAAGGAACACAACCTTCTGACCTTGATTTTGACCTTGTGAGGCTGTTCAGCAGAGGACCCAGCCGACCCTGCCAAACTTCTGACCAAAGAATTGTGAAATAATGAACGGTTGTTGTGGTAATTTGTTATGGCCACAATAGAAAACTAATACACACGTTAAATATATTTTGTTTTTAGCTATTGTCCTCCTGAAGGGTGGACATTTTAAAGATGATTTAACTAAAAGAAAATGACGTCATATGCTAATAAAATGCTATCATAAAGTTACAACCATATGAATAATTTCACATAGGAAATAATGAGTAGATTTTTCTGTCTCTAGGAGAACAGAAGACAATTCTGCTTTCTTTTGCCCAGTTCATTTAAAAGAAATTTGACTGTCTTTTAAATGTATTTTATTAGGTGTTATTATATAGTTAACTATTACAAAAGACAAGAGGAAGGAGAAGTAAGGGAGCTTTGGAATAAAAGCAGGTGAAACACCAATAATCTCCCCCTCTACCAGCCCTCCCTGACTGTTTTTTGTTTAAGAGAGAGAGAGAGAGTGGGGGCCTATGCACAAGATTATGTAATAATAATTGAAAGTCCTTACTGAACACTTTACCTTGTGAAAAACACTGGACTAAGTGGTCAGTGTGTATTATCTCATCTGATTTTTTACAATAACTCCGTGAGGTGTAAGTACTATTATTATCTCCATTTTATATAGATGAGGAAATTGAAATTTCTTAGAAGAAACTCAAGGATGTTAAATAATATGCCCAAGGATGCACGACAAGTAAGTTAAATAGATCCAGTCCTCACATCCAGATCTCTCTCACTCCAAAGCTCTTAACTACTGTAACGTTAATTGGCAGATAAATCAGTGAAATTGAATAGGTTTTGATATCTAAAATGTTTTTAACTTATGGCAAGTGCCTGATGATAGTATCTAAGATAAAATTACAGTATTCAATGTCTTTTTTACTTTTTTCTCAAGACAGATGGGGTACTGTTAGGTCTTTGGGGTGTTAAATTATTTTGCATTGGGTTTTTGTGAATGTAATTAACAGAATAGAATGAGGTATTATTTCCCATCATTATTCATATTGAATTCTTTCAAAACAAACATTTGTTTCAATTGTGTATTTTTTTTGTAAAAGGTATTTTTATGTGGTGGCCAGGTTCTAATTTATGCCATCAAAAGGGAATGTTTTTTATTTTTGGTGACTCATACCTTATGATAACAACTAAACAGCTATAAATAGCTGCCTCTTCTGGTTTTGTCGACAAGAGTGGAGCTAAGTTTTTTTTTTAATTCTGCAGTCGGTCAACTATTCCTTAATAACGTCAGCTAACATACCACACTGATACTAGTCGCTTAAAACAGTAATCTTTATTTTCTCTCACATGTCTGGGGTTGGCTAACCTTGGCTGGGCGCATCTAGATGTGACTCCAAACTACCAGTTAGGTTCTGGTTTGTTCCACATGCCTTCGGTTGTCCTTGACCCTGGAAGAATATTCCCGTGGGGATGTTCCCCTCATGACAGTCTTAGAAACAGAGAGGCAAGCCCAGCCACACAAGCATGCTTCAGGCCTCTGCTGAGCCCATCTGGGGTCAGATGAGTACATTTTGCCTCTAGTAGGAACAGCTGCAGAGTCACTTGGAAAAGGATGTGGTGCAGGGAGGGATACTGTTCTTGGGAAATAATTAGCAATCCTTATGCAGTAATTTAGGTGGTGATAATATATAGTGATAGAGGAGCCTTGGTGGCACAGTGGTTAAGTGCTCGGCTGCTAAGTGAAAGGTCAGCAGTTTGACCCCACCCAGCCACTCTGCAGGAGAAAGACCTGGCAACCTGCTTCCATAAAGATTATGGCCAAGAAAACCCTAGGGAGTGGTTTTACTCTCTCACATGGATTGCTATGAGTCAGAATTGACTCAAAGGCACACAACAACAATATAGTGATATAAATTGTTTGTTATAAAATTTTATACTTTTAAACAATGCTTTCATATAGACATACAAATAGCCATAAAGTAATTTTTTTGTGACATATGGAATTAAGCACCTTCGTTTTATGATTACACAAAACCCTATCCCTGAAAGAAAAAATAAAATTTAAAACAATTAAATGGCACATATTGGTAAAATATCATTTTCCACTCCACAAACGGAATTAATGCCCAAGTACATCACGGAAGCATTTCCAGAGAATGGGGTAGAGTGTATAGTGGGAGTTAGAGAATTTGCAAGAGTGTTTATTACAAATGTATTATGTACAAGGTACTGTGCTAAAAGTTTAACTTGAATTTTCTCATTTAATTTGTATAGCAAGATAGCTACTATTGCCCCTTCCCCCTCTTATTAAAAAAAAAAAAGCTGTTACTTGCCTGACATCCCCTGATTTGAAAACAGATTTGAACACAGGCACTATGACTTCAGAGAGACCATGCTCTTACCTAGTTATCTGAGTACGATTTTACTGAGATGTGATTGTATATTACTAACACTGATGGTACGTATTTAAAGTAAATTTGTGTCAAATTGTGGCATATTGCCCAGAAATTAATAATTCATGCATAATAATTTTAGCCTTACATTCAGTAGTGATTATTCAGCTATCTATTATGTCACACATCAGAATGTTTTTTATGTAATGATAATTTGAGTACTTTTATATTGATGTGAAATCTGAAAATTTCTTCCTGTAGGCAAAGGGAGGCAAAGCTTTTGGTGTGTCCTTTTGTAATTATAGTGACTTAGCTGCAGTGTGAATTAATATCAGAATATTTGTTATCTCTGTATTTAATGTGTATTTTGAGTTCTTTGCTTTTATATTTTTCAGTGAATTGATGGTTCCAACTGTAGTTGTACTGAATACTTCAAACCAACAATACTTTTTACTGGATAGACAGATTAAGAATGCCAAAGATATGGTCCGGTTCATTGATAGCATTTTGAATGGCACGGTAGAAGTAAGTTGTCCGTTTCTATTTCAAAGGGGTGGTTTTGAGGGGGTAGAGAAGAAAACAAGTTCATCTCTTTAATCATGATTTTAAAAGCAGTCGTGGGCCATCCCCTGGGGTGAGGGGTGGGGGCAGACTTTATACACTGGTTCTCTCCTGGTATAGGCAAAGTCTCCCCAACATGCTCCTTTAGGGGTCATTTCGAGGGTGGTTTTGGTTGTCAGAATGACTGGGAAATGTTTCTGGCATTTACGTTGAGGGAGCTAGGGATGCGTAGGGTATGTGGGACTCCCATACAGTTTGGGGGCAGGTATCAGTGATCAATTTTCCTGGCTGTTGGTACCTTTCTGAGTTCAAGAGTACAATTGGTTTATGTTATTAGGACCGCAGTTTCTTCAGAGATAAACAGATTGAGAGTCAGAGCCTCAGTGAAAAGTTTTAAATATAGTCCTATAAAATATTTCTCAGAAAGAATGACTGCATGTCTTAATTTTCTTTTCTATAAATCTTACTCTAATGCTTTTCCAACGATGGTTCTAAAATAGGCTCCATATTAGAGGGTAGTGCAATTACTTGAGCAGGTTTGAGTCGCATGTGTCTTAATTTAATAGAATATAATGGAAAATACAAGGCTTCATAGTTTTTATTAAGTTTGATTATTTTGTGAAACTTTTGTTTCTGTTTTACACTAACTTTATTTGAAAGTTGGCTCATACCCTACCAAGTATTTTCACCTTGAATCAAGGTCAAGAAGTTTGAAAAATACTCTTAATCACATAGTAGGAATTTTATATTTACGGAAATAATATTCTTGTTCAAACGAAACTACTCACCTTCTATTTGTGAATTAGTGAAACTTGACTCATACTGTTTAACGACGGACAGAGATTTTGTTGACTCTCTTAGCTTGCAAGTTAAAGTCTGGTTGACTTCAAGTGTAGTTGGGTGCAGGAATTTGATTTTCATCAGGACCTTTTCTCTCTCTGCCTTTCACTCTTCTTGCTGAGCTGCATCCTCAGGTGATTCCTCCTGCACGGTAGCAAAGGTGTCCTGCAGCAGCTCTGGTTTAGCAACGCCAACCACGCTCAACAACAGCGCAGGCCAGGCTGAGGTGCTTTAAGCCGTCTTCTGCAGTCAGCCTTTGACCTGCAATTGTTGGATTACAGCATAGAAAGAGGAAGAAATGGCACTTACGTAACAATTTTTTTTTTCCCTGTTCAAGGCCCAAGGAGGTGATAGCATTTTGCAGAGACTGAAGAGAATAATGTTTGATGCCAAAACTACTGTTGTGGTAAGTTGTGACAGTTTAATTAGTGTCATTTATAATTAAGAGCAGTAGGTTCTTTATGTCTTAACTGTGATAAAATCTGGAATTTTATAGGTTTAGGAAAAAATATGTCTTTTTAATTTACAAGATATTTGCTAGTCAGTATTTATATTAAGACAATGCATTCATTAGGTAGAAAATAATTTTACTGTAGCTCAGGAGACAGCTCTAAATCTGTAGAGCATATAGTAACCATCTTAAAGAGAACTGTGTGACTAATGTGGGAAAAATAAGCTTCTCTAGAAAAGGTTATAGAGTATTTGGTGCCTTCTCTGCTGCCAAGAGTAGCTGGTTACACATGTGCACACACATACAAAATTTGTACCTCTTACAGTGTCTGCAGTTACTACAGAGATGTTGGTATTAATTCATTGGAACTGAATGTCGTCTTTCATCATCCCCATATTTTCTTTACTTTGAGAACAACTTAGCCAGGAACTTTCTTACTGTATTTTCCTTCTCCTTGTTTCTCTAGTAGTGTAACTTAGAGATACGAGAGGGGAAAGAACATCTGAAACATGTTGAAAAATAGGGTCACACCTGAATTTTTAATATACTGGATACTTATTTATTCTATAACTGAGTTAAAAAAGAAAAAATTGAATGGCAGCAAGAGGAGGAAGTCTCCAGTGATTTTAAATTCATTTGTGCTTTTGTATATCAGAATTACATGTGAGGAAAACTGAGTTTTAATTATCTTTCCACAGTCTATATTCAAGAGCTCACCACTCATGGGCTGTTTTCTCTTTGGCCTGCCACTGGGTGTCATCAGTATCATGTGCTATGGAATCTACTCCGCTGACACGGATGGAGGTTATATAGAAGAACAGTACGAAATATCTAAAAGTGAAATGGAAAGTCAAGACCTGATGGAAGAGAGCAGAGAACAACAGGAGCCAAGCGACGGAGAGTCTGTAGTGCCTCCAATGCATGAACCCAAAGATGCATTAGAAAAGAAGAAAGATTGAGACCTTAGTAGTATAAAATGTTGGATAGGATTTCAAATTACTCAAGAGTCTGTTTATTGAATTTAGACATTTAATCATGATCCTGACAGAAGGGAACATGTTACGTGTTTTTTACCGATACCGACTACACGGATTGAAGTTCTCCCATAAATGGGGAGGATCCTGGTCTAAAACATGCAGACAGAAATAAGACACTCCATCAAAGTTTACTTCATAGATGTTATTTTAACAGATCAGTTATATTTGAATGTTTCTCTATCTGAATATTTGTGTCAAAGTTAAGATTCTTGGGCAGAATATTTAAATTGGCCAATCAGGTAGAAGATACATGTTTAATATAGGAAAATAATACCTCCACCTTCTATTATCCATTCTATATATTTTGGATAAGATTTATATGGACAAAATTAAGTCTTTAAAAAAAATTAGGCACTTTAAGGAGAACTAATGATTTTTCCACATCAAATTAAAATTATGAGGTTAATAATTTGGTTTTTTATAGCATAGCCATGTTATTTTTTAGTTATTATTTTTAAAGGAGAGAAAATGTTACTTTTTAACTTTATACTTGGTTGCATTATTATAAAGTTTTCAGATGGGCCTGTAGACCCGTTGCCATTGAGTCAGTTCTGACTCATAATAAAGTGGGATAAAATAGTCTTATGTTTGATCTTTGCACTGTAAATAGGACTTACTTGGAGCAATGGTTTCAAATCACACCCTGGGACACTCTTAAGAGATGTTTCAGTCATGCAGGAACGGAAGGTCTCTGTTTCTCCTACCCAGCTTTGGCCAAGACAGCTTCATTTTTTTGTCTATTTTATATATTGGATTGCTTCTAAAATTTCCTTTGATAAAAAGCTTCTGCTGCTTTAAAAAAAGTAATATATATGATACTCTTTATTGTAACTTATATTCCAGTGTGTGTTTTTGTGTGTGTGTGTATATATGTATATATAAAATTTACTGACCATAAGTCTGTTAGGTAATATTATTGATGTATCTATGTTCATATGAGTAGTAGATTACATTGTCAGCATGTCAAACAACAAAAGTCATGCCCAGTGAAAAGAGATCTGCCCGTTATCTTCTCTGTCCCCTCAGTTCCATCACCCACGTCAGCCAGTGTCCTCCCGTCTTGTCTCCACAGTGAAACAAAGTAGGAATTCCACCCCAAGTAATGTCTTACAAATTGGTAGTTTTTCCAGTATCATTATAGTATGTTTATTGTAGATTAGTTGGTTGTTTTTGAGGCTTTCATTTTAGCTGAATTTAGAATTTTCTTAGGTGACTATTTTTTGGGTGATTATGCCTTGAGTAGTTTAGTTATCCAATATAAAGGATTTCACTGAGCATTTAAAAATGTTTACTCATTTAAAAATATATCATTCACAGTCCTGATACTGAAGTTGTCGAGGGCTTATTTCTGATGCCTTGCTGATCATAACTAAACTGAAACTCTTGTATCTTTAAGTACTGAGGAATTACTGGTAGTTGTTTTATTGTATCCATGTGCTCTTGTTTTTAGTATTTAATAATTAAATACTCATTCTTAATGTTTGGGACCCATTATTTTTTTAATAATGAGACAAACATACAGTCACTGAGAATTTCAGGAAATACTAGGATAAGTGTTCGTAAATAGAAATTGGAGATACATGGTATTAGTTTAACAGGTAGAATCTTCTCCAAAGAGTAATGATGAATTTTTTTAGAAGGTAAGTATTAACTTCCCTAATGATCAGGTTGGTTTTTTAATTGTGACACGCTTAGATAACTACAGATGCCTCATTTGAGACTCAGCCGTTAAGAGCTTGGTAGTCAATGAGATGAGGAAGCATTTCTGCTACAAAAAATGCCATTGATTTTTTTCTCCATGTTTACCACTCTCAGATGTTAGTCATCTGCATGTTTTTGTATTTGGATGGAAATCATTCAGGCATCACCTCTAAATGAGAGGCCTCAATAGGGAGGGGAAAAAGTAAAGCTTAGTAAACGTATGAAAGACAAAAATCCAGTGATCTTCCTGTGTATTCTGAGGTTTTCTTGTTTCTGAATTAATGCCTTAGTTCTCTGTTACCCTTTTCACAAGTCTGTGCTGTTGCCTCACAATGTATGTGTGCTTTTGAAGGGTGCTCATTTGGAAAAACAAAATGTGTAGGTAGTTTGTAAATGGTTTAGGTTTACCATTTTATTTCTTCCTTTTTGTATTTAGGTTGTCAGACTGCTCACAAAGCGAATTTTAAACTTGTTCACTAGTATGCTTTTCCCTTCAATGTGATATCAGAGCTTACTAGAAAAGCTGTTTTCATTTTAGGAAAATTACTTCAAAGTAAAGGCAGACCTGTAATAATTATATCTAGTAGGAGACCATAGATATCATAATTATTGATAAATCTTATTATGATTGCATCTCAGTTGCAGGAAATGTCCTTTAGTAAATTGGAGTTTCACCTTCCCTTTCAATTACAAAAATTCTATTTCTAACTTCTAAAATTCAAAATTCTCGATGCTTGCTGTTGCTGAACCTGGTCGTCAGAGAATATATAAAGATATTTCAACCTATTTCAAAGAGAGAAACTGCATGTTTTTATCAAGTATCCTATGCACTCCATCATAGCTTGCATTCCTTTTTGTTTCATTGTATACAGTGGCTAGTCTCATACATTAATATTTCTTTGGCTAATCTTATCTGAACCTTGTTTGAGGTGTGTTAGGCCCAGAATTTTCATTTTCTTCCTCGTATACTTCCCCTTGGTGTCTGA
>NW_004444182.1:274566-288494 GCF_000243295.1 Trichechus manatus latirostris
ATGGCACCAATTGTAAACCTTTGCTTTTCTAAAATAAATTAACTGAAAACGTGTAATATTTTATTATTTTTACTATTTTTCTTTTGGTTGGTTGTGAAATGAATAGTATTCTGTGCAGAGAGGACAGCTAAGACTGACCCTCTACAAAGTATTTTTTTCCCTATTGCTAAAACGTAAGTCATTCATAATTATAAAGACAGAATTTTAGAGTTTAAACAGACTTTATAGATACCAGATTCTAATCTAATCCACTTATACATCAAAAATCTAAGATTCATAGGTTTGATCTGTTTTGTATTTGACATATCATGTAAAACTGATAATTTGTAAGTATTGATTTTTCCAAGAGGGTATCTTTCACTACAATGAGAGAGGCCTGCCTGCGGGCATGGCCAAGAAGCTGTCCTGACCGAAGAACTGTATCCTGAGTCATTCCTGATCCTGAATTGTAACCTGTTCCTTCCTTAATAAACCCCATAACCATGAATATGGTCTGTGAGTTCTGTGTGGCCATTACAGTGAATTATTGAACCCAGCAGAGAAGTAAGGATTATTGTGGGAGGGATGACTGGTGTCAGAATTAGTAAAAACGTTGGAAAGAGGAGGTATGTCTGACCTCCACCTCATCGGGATCAGCCCTGGACTAGTGTTGATCCTGATTCTCTCTCCTCCCCCTTGTGAACTTAGATGAGGGCTGATGCCACCACACCATTTTTTTTTACATTCACCCTCCTTTTACAGAATTTACAGTTATAAGAATTAGATTTGTATCCTTAAATCAACTACTACATAGTGATCTTGGATACATTGTGACCTTGGCACCCCACTTTTGTTGTCAGTAAAATGAGAGTCTAAAGCCTCCTTTTATTCTAAGCATCATTTGGGGAAAGTATATTATGAAAAATCAGTGCTTTATACCAATGTTAGGTCTTTGTCATATTTTATACCATGGGCATGTAGTGAATTACTCTCTAGCACAGGAATAACCAAAATGGTTAAGCCGTAAAATGATCCTATACAACTTGCACAGACTATACCTGGTGAGGATGGGTTTCTGGTAAGAGTGACAAAAGCGTGTTCAACTATCGATGAATTCCACGGGGGTGAGACGGGCTCCCCATCCCTTTTGAAAGCTGTCTAGCATTGCTTATAGGAGGCTCCAGTGTCAAAACTGCCTGGATCTGAGTTCTTGCCACATCACTTAACCTGTGTAGAGCTGGGTGAGGCACATAACCTCTCTGCTCTCAAGCTGCCTTATCTGTAGTTCCGGGATGATGGCACCTATCTCACTGGATTGTAAGGATTAAATGAGTGATTGATGAGGCCTATTTAGAACAGTGACTGGCACATAGAGCCTCAGATATCAACTATAACTTTATCCAATTCAATTTCTCTTCTCCATTTAGAATTTATATCATTTATATCATCATATACCACAGAGAAAGGCCAAGTCACTAGGAATGAAATCCTAATGTTTTAATTTGCTTGGCTGTATTTTACAGTTTAAGCTCTAACATTTTAGATAGAAATGAAAAAGGAATTGTTCTTTTGAAATTAAAATTACAAATAGGTTCACCAATATCTGAAAATCTTTTGAGTTTTGTGCTTTTAATGAAAATGAATAAGCATAAGAGGATGTAAGTATCTAGTAGGATTATTGATTGATGTGTGGTGTTATTTGATAGATATACATGTGATTTAGACACATTTAGAACATTAATGGACATTGGAAATTTTTAATTTTTTCCTGCATACCTTTGTGACTGTAGTCCTAGGCCCTTAACTTCTTTCTAAACCCTTCTGTAAACTGAAATGTGTTTTACATAACTAGTGAAAAAGATGAAATTATATGCTCATGATTTATTCATCTAACAAATATTTAGTGTCTTCTGTGTACTACTGAGGATTCAACAGTCGGGTCCTCAGCCCTCATGGGGTTTTCAGTCTTCTGTAATCAGTAATAAGTTTTTGCTGGAAATGCTTGATTGCAAGCTTTCTACTTTTCTGATTTTCAGTTTCTCATGTAATGTTTAGCATAAAATTGTTGCTAATTATTAGATCTTCAGGACTCAGGGCAAGAGGCGAGAGGAAAGCAGAAGACTGTCAGCTGTGTTCAAATGTGTGTGGGGTCACATTTACTCAGCACATCTGCACTGGTGGAGGTGCTGATGGGGAGGTGACAGCAAATGCACCTCAAAATATGGAAACACTCAACGAAGGGAGTACCAGAGACAGGATGGGCTGCGCTAGAAGGTAGAGCGCCCACATTGAAAATGCTCAAACATGAGTCGGAGAACTCTTTGATACCCAGTTTGGTATCCAGTTTCCTTCTGAGACCGAGACTCTGAGTTTGTAAGTACTGAAACCACCTGCTATGCCCATGTAGAGGATAATTCCTTCTCTTTCCACCAAAAAGATCCAAGAAAGTTGTAGCCAGTCTTAATCAGTTTTACTTGTGTACATGAAACAGTAGTTGTGTAGATGAAGCCGAGAGAGTATATCGTAGAAACAGTATCTCAGCGCACATTCAGATTTTTCATATGAATCTTTGCATCACTTTTAACTGTGTTTGCTCATTGATTTATTTAAGATGGTTTCTTTCATCAGAGTTGTTTCTGAATATGTGCTTGATGCTATCACTGGAAATGTTATCTCAAAACATAACCCAGTTAAAAATACAGTAAATGGTTAGATCTTAATGACTCATAAATGACATTTAATAGTTAAAATTTTGAAATTGTACATGCAGAAATAATCTGCATAATCTGTGTTAAATCTATTTGCCTTCTTTTTATTCTTAAACTGATCCTGAGGGGCCTTGATAAGCATTCAGAATCAGCATTATTGATGTTTTAAGATATGACTTCTCCAAAAAATACTTTATTGTTGTAATGATAATTGAGAGAGTGACTTAAAATCTAAAAAATTTTTTGTAAGAATTTAAGTGAAGGGTGACTCCGTTTTCTCCAGAGAATAATTTTGGAAGGATTAAAGAAATTCACAAAACTCACCTTATATTTGGACATATGTTGACCTACATTTTTCACTGAAGACCAATTTGATAACTTAAATTTCTAAGCTTATATTAATCTCTTGCACCCAAATTACCCAAAATGTCAAGGTATAATCAAAACTTCAAAAGAATAGAATTTCTATTAAATGCCATGTATAATATATTTAATTGGCAGTAAAAGAATATTTAACAACTGTATTTTGTGCATGAAAGCACTTTTTGGAATGCCAATGATTTGGAGATATAATTGCAATAAAACTTTGCTGTTTTTACAGGAAGAATTTATGAATTTCATATAGAGCCTGAATTCTAGAATATAAAATTGCAGTGGAATTTTATTTTAAAGTCCATCACATAAAACATTTTGGATGGGCTGCTAACAGTTTGCTGAGTGTTGAGTCTATTAAAACTATATAAATAATAACCACATGAAACTGACATTGGTTACTTATATATAAATGGATAAATACTGACATTTGAAAATATTTTGAACATTTTCGTCATTTCTCATGCTTTATTTTCCACACTTAGTAAAATCTATTCTTTACAGTTGTTGAAAGCAATAACTCAAATTCTGAACTGATAGCCTCCAAAATAATGACTTTTTCTCTGGGTCCTTATAAATATGCAAAGAGCCATTCAAGTATTCATGTGTGAAGCATAGCAATAATTTTTACAGGGGCCAAACGACCTCAAAAGGGCATAGCAGGAACGTTTGAAGTCGTCTTCTCGCCATAGAAATTCTGCTATGTCCCCTTCCCCTTACACTGGGTTTCCGTCATTGTAGCAATCGATATGAAAGTATGAGGTGTTCCTCGGGAATATTGTGGGGGAAAAACTGTTTTTTAGGCTTAGTTCTTAAATATGAAGTACACCTGCTTCTCACCTACTATTTCCTTATCCAACAACTCTCAGGTAGTGCCTCTGATGGTCTGGGCCCCACACAGGACCACAGCCGGCCCCGGAGTGCCCTCTGTGGGCCACCCCAACAGTGTACTGGAGGGAAGGCAGCCGACGGCCATGGGACACCTTCTCCCGTTCGTCCGTGTTGCCTTGGTCGGGCCATGGAAGGCGCGGGACAACGGAGGGATGATGCGAGGTCGCAGCCAGGGCCCTAAGGTGCCGGGGAGGCCGATGAGAGGAGGCAGGAAGGGGGAGGGAGGGAAGGGGGCCGTGTGGGGCTGTGGGGCCGGGACAGATGGAGGACAATCGGGGTCCCCTCCCAGGGTGGGCAGAGGGAGGTGGCAGACAACACCCAACAACCGCCATCCCCAACCTTTGCCGGCTCCGCTGTGGTGGGGAAGATGTGGTGGGGAAAGGGAGCCCACCAGCCACGCACATCCCCAGACAGGCAGGGAGCACATGATGAGGGGAGTGGGGGACCACTGGCACTGAAGACAGCCATGGCCCCTGACTCTCCCATAACAACCAGGTCTTTGGAACCTAACCCTGTCCGTAAGTGAGGAGTGGGTGTATAGTTCACAAGGCCTTTGAAGATAAACCAAGGTTCAGATCTGAATAAAGTCACCCAATAACTTTAATTCTGAACAGATTACTCTCGCTCATTATCTCATCGGCTCAGTCAAAATCAGATGATGAGCAGGCACTAGTCCCCCATTTCGTTCTCAGAGAAGTTGGGGGTTATAAACTGTCAAATGTTGATAATGTTGCTGCGCATGCGTGTACAAAAGCTGGAGTTTTATGGGACTTCGTAGAAAGGTGTCGGCATATGTTGTCTGCTTCCTGTGATTGCCAGGGACTTCCTTACAAGAAAGAGACAGTGTAAGAAAGCAGCAATGCCACATGACTGAGAGAACCATTTTTCTTTTCTTGCAAAAACCAAAATTCCTTGCCCCAAGCCTAATTTAGTTTAAGGAAGGGAGGGAGAGAAACAGGAATAAGATTGGTGGCCCACAGGAGGTAGAAGACTGAAGGCAGCCTCATCTCTCAGCCTCTAACTCCCACCCCTACCACCTTTCTTACACACTGCTTTTCTTGTAGCTCCCTCCTCTGACATGCAGACTGCAGACAGGGGACAGATCACCTGCCTAACCTCCTGACTACTATTTCATAGTCACATGCAAAGAAATCGTTGACGTGGTGGGTAAGTTGGCAGGCAGAGTCTTCATTCCTATTGTTAAGAAATAGAACCTACTGGAAGGAAAGTGCAAATCTCTATTTTCAGTGACTATAGATATTAACATCTTAGATCCAAGAAGAATAAAGTTAACTAAATGCTTACTGAAAAAAGAAAAGTAATTAACATAAAAGTTATAAAGGTATCAAAACAATTCTCCATCCTTCATATATGATGGAAAAATAAGAAATTAGCTCTTCTGCAAATGTCAACAGTGTAAAATTGTTAGCCTTTGTGGTATTAATTACTATATTTTAAGTCAGGGACTCTGAACGAGTGGTGCTTAGCAGAATTACCCTAACGTCACCTCAAGCAATTTATTAAAATAGTCATAAACCCTAGAAAATCTATTTGGTACACTTTGGATGAACTTCTGCTTGAAACCAGAACAAAGGAGAAAAAAACAAAACAAAGTAAACCCTTCCCCAGTTGGTTTTGATGTGTGTTTCAAGTTGTGAACCGATGTTTTAAATGATTATGGGGGGGGGGGAGTAAAAGTGTCAGTGCCTTTGAGAGAGGTTGTATTTTTTGTTATTTCCTTCTGAGCACTCAGAGGTCAAATACAGTACAAGGGCTTGATATGCTTCAGTGGCCCCGTATTGACACCTCACCCTCAGCCAATGGAGAGTAAACCTGCTAGCACAACAGTAGCAGCTCAGGAATGGGATTTTTATTCTTTTAAACAGCAAAGTAGGTTATGTCCAGCCGGGGATTATTTACTTTTCTTATTCTACCATCCTTTCTCAAGAGATGTGCAATGGCTGAACCAACTTAAACCAGCATTTGCTGTGGAGGGAGTCCCTCAGTGGTGCAAACAGTTAGCACTCTGCTGCTAACAGAAAGGTTGAAGGTTCGAGTATACCCAGAGGTGCTTTGGAAGAAAGGCCTGGCGACTTACTTCTGAAAAACCAGCCATGGAAAACTGTTATGTAGTGCAGATCTACTTAGACACACATGAGGTCACTATGACTCAGAGTCAACTCGACAGCAGCTGGTTTGGGTTTTGCTGTGCAGACATGGTGTGGGGAGCACTAGCGAGATACTGTACATCTCAGATTCACTTTCTGGCCACATCCTCATGAGTCATTTGTTGAAAGTGAAATGTAAAATACAAAAATACATTCACAGCTTTGCTTGTTTCTTCTACACTATCTAAAATTTTTGTAAGACCATCAGCTGGTCCCAAATATAAAATGTGTACCAAAAAATCCATTTAGCAATGTAAGGCAAAAAGCCCAGAAACATCCAAAGCAGTAAGGGGGTTTTCTACTTGACAGCTATCTTTTAGTTCTCAGGTGCAGTTCATTTCTAGATAATTGGACTTTTGTGGTCAAATGCAGTTTCTTTAGAAAATTGCATTGGATAACTCAGATTGTAGAAGGAGAAGAAAATAAGGGCTTAGATTTCCAAATCCTAGTGGAGTGATGCCTGACTTTTGGCAAGGGGGCACCATGGTTCTGAGCCTAATTGTTCATCATCCACAATGTTCAGTAAACAATTGAAAGCTACCATACATATGAAGAGAAAGGAAATTGTACCTATAGTCAAGAGAAAAAGCAGTTAATAGAAATGAGCCCACAGACAAAACAGATGTTAGAATTAGCATACTTTGTAACAATTTTACAAATTATAACCTCAACCACTCTCAACATGTCAGTGAACTTGAGTTGCCCATGATTTTTAATGAAATTGTGGTTTGGAATAGTTTGTATTTGAAAGCTTGGGGCAAACAACTCAAAAGTGATTAATGATATCCAAACTTAATTATATATTTACAACTTCTAGCAGGACAAGGGAGAGAAGAAATGTCTTATCTCTTTGTAGTGAGAGGGCTTTATAAAAATCTGACAGCAACTACTTAGCAGTAGTTGAGCTTTGTGCAAGATTACGCAGGTTCTCCTTGTCTGGAATCCCAACATAATCAGACCGATAGGGTTCCAAACACTGAGAAGAAACAGTCGAGATGTGTATTAAACTAAATTTAGTAAATCAAACAAGTATTAATGTAATTGGTGTCACTGAATTATACATATATAAAATGCTGAACTGGCAAATGTGTTAAAAACAAAACAAAAAACAAATAAAGTCTAATTGTGTATATTTAGAGGCAAGCAAAGCAAATATGGATAAATGCTTAAAATTGGTGATTCTAAGTAAGGGGATGTGGATTATCATGCACTCTTTACCTGCAATCACCAGTTATACTATTCTTGCAACTTTTCTGTAGGCTTCAAGAGTTTCAAAATAAATCTTGGAAAAAATTTAAATTAAAAAAGGCAATATAGTACATTGCCATTTAACTGTGGTGATCCTGAATATATACAAAGAGTTTTTTTAAACACTAAATGTGATGAATTATACGTATTGACTTCAGATAAAATGTACTATGATAGCATTGTACATGGATTTTAAAAAATAGTGTATTTCAAATAACCTAGATGCAAAATGGCTTTATGACTCACCAAGTGGCTTTAGTGAGATGATAACCTTGATGTCAAAAATGCACAGGAAAGGTTTGAACAAAATTGTTTCATGGAAATTAGAAGAAGTTTTAAATGAATAAATGATACCCAAAGCCATGAGTATAGATTGAAAGTCCCATCCCTTTCATTCAACTTAGAAAAATATAAGCAGACACTTGCTTATAATTCTTTTCAAACAAGCATTTAAATGTCTGACTACTGTCACTATATATCAGCATTTTACTAATCTTAACAAAGATAATTTATAAACTGTTCATAAATCATCACAAATTGATAAATCATCACTTTTTGAAGCTTTCACTGAGTCTTCTAAGAAAAAGAACAAATCCATTGCTGTCAAGTCGATTCACTCATAGCAACCCTATAGGACAGAGCAGAACTGTCCCATAGGGTTTCCTAGGCTGTAATCTTTACAGAAGCAGGTTGCCAGGTCTTTTCTCCTGCGGAGCGTCTGGTGGGTTAGAATAACTCACCTTTCAGTTAGCAGGCAAACTCTTAACCACTGTACCAGCAGGGCTCCCTGACTAAGGGGTAGTAATTGCTCCTTGGACACTGTCAACCCAGAGAGTCAAGTTACTGAGAGCAGCCCCAGCCCCTCACCTGACTAGGGTGAGAGGGATATACTCATACTAGGGACATACTTACACTAAAATATTATTCCTTGATTGTCTGAAATTCAAATCTTACTGGGCATCCTATATTTTTTCTGTCAACCCTAGTCAATTGAGAAGTTATGGGTGCTTTTGGCTCCTTGTTTCTCTGCTTCAACAGTGTCCATTTAAAAGCTCTAAATCACAGATGAAGGAGCCTTGGTGGCTCAATGGTTAAGCGCTTGCCTGCTAACTGAAAGGTAGATGGTTCAAACCCACGAGCTGCTCTGTGGGAGAAAAGACCTGGCGATCTGCTCCCATAAAGATTACAGCCTAGGAGACCCTATAGGGCAGTTCTGTTCTATCCTACAGGGTCACTATAAGTCAGAATTGACTCTATGGCACACAACAACAAGAAGTCACAGATGCAGCCCAGAGATCCCGTTTCATCCCTTTTAGACCTGATGCCTATTTCATTTATCTTTTTTAGCCCTCTGGGATTGACTTTATATCCTTTACTTGATGTATTAATTTTTTAAAAAATATGTATTATTTCTTTCATATAAATAAATATATGGTAACTTCCTTTTAAGCTATAAAGTATAATAATAAACAAATACCAGTATACTCTCTACTTGCAAAGGAACAAGGCCATTACCAAAGAACAAATAAGTGATATATCTCAATTGGCCAGCAAGATATATTCCTAGAAAAGGATATTGTTTTATTCCTGGAATCCATCTTCTTCACACAGCCATATGCATTGAATCATGTCCCTTAAAAAATATGTGCAGGTCCTAACTACTGTACCATGACCCTGTTTGGAAATAGGAGTTTTCTTTTATCATTAACATACCAGAGTAGGGTGCATCCTAAACCAAATCACATCTGAGAGGTGTCGTATAAAAAGAGCATAATAGACACAGAGACATATGGAGGGAGACAGACGCCATGTGAGGACCAGTCTACAAGCACAGGAACCTTACGGATTGCTGGCTGACACCAGAAAGTAGGAGAGCGGCCCACAGACAGAATTGACAGGGCTGAAACCCTGATTTGGACTTTCAGCCTCCAGAATTGTGAGAAAATAAATTTCTGTTCTTTAAGGCCACCCATGTGTGGTATTTTTTGTTAGGGCAGCACTAGGTAACTAAGACAGCATCCCTAAGTTAGTTATCGAAATCCCATTTCCCCGGCCAGTGACTGATTTAGAAATGAGCTTGGGACGCATTTTCTGTCAACTCTGCTCTCAGAATGCTTCCCCTCAGAATAAAAGAGCACACTGGAAGATATACCATCTCTTACTGCTAACTACTGTCAGGTCAGCGTGTGATGACTGGAGTTCTGGCAACCATCCTGTGACCATGAGAGACACTAATCTGAAGACCAAGCAGGCAGCAAATGAGAAGAACCTGGGGTTTTGGTGAGGGGTTAAGCTTAAACTGTTATATGACCTCAACCTAAAACTGATCTCCTCAGAACTTCTTGCTTTACAAGATAACACATTTTCCTCATTGCTTAAATCAGGTTGGGATTTGGTTTTCTGTTACCTGCAGCTGTATGCATCTTAAATCTTACACTATCTTTAAAAGGTTTAATGAAGAACATTCAGAGGCAAATAAAATCCAAACACTGTTTCTTGAAATTTTCCAAACAGCTTCTCACTTAATCTGTGTTTGCTAATAGTTATATTTAAATAGAGAAGGGGAAATAAACATCCTTGAAGCATGGCATGCTTAAGAAAATAAAATGTTCATACTCTTACTCATAATTTACTGTGATAAGGATGAGTAGTAAAGAAATTGCTGTACAGGATAAAGGTATAAGCAATCACTGTCATATTGATCAAACGAGACACTAAGCTATGCATTCATGGATACGCTTCTGCTTTATGATACTCCAAGAGGAACTGACAAGCTTAGAATTCTTGACAACTGGGTCAAAACTGAGCAACCTCCTTCATTTACATATGAATAAAACAAATCACTTGTTTTGGGAGGACATGCACCTAGCACACTTATTAAATGTCTAACATTATTATTTTTTTAATAGATCTTTTCCAAAGTTACCTTTTAAACCAGCTCTTGCTCAGGTTTCAATGGAAGGCAGAATCTAAAATTCTCATTGCTGCTTTTGTTGTTTCTATTAACTGTTATAATTATTTTGAGTATGTATAGATATATAATATAGATTGTACAACATATCAATTTCCTAACAATGCTGTAGTCTATTTAAACAGATTACAAAAATATTCATTTTATACATCAGCACGTTATGAAAGGAGTTTTTTTTTTTTTTTTTTTTTTAATGAAGCTTAAACCTGGAAGTATAGGGAAGTAGTTTAAACCTGGAAGTAGATGGAGGCAGTTTAAATTTAACCCATTTGAGAAAATTGTTCCACACCTTATAGGTACATCCTTGCCATAGTCTGGTTTATGCCAAGGGAAGGGACCAGGATTATTACTTTGAGTTCCTTTGAGTTAAGGAGAGACAAGGTACCGCCGGGAACAAAACCAGGCTAATTAGAAGAGGAGTTGTCATGAACTGGAATCATGATAGGCTGGGAGTGGAAATAAAGAATTTGAATTCTGTTTTTTAAAAAATCCTTGCAAACGGGAACAAGGTCAGGTGTAAAGAAGGTTGGATAAAGAAGGCCTAAGAAAAATTTCACAGGTTGAAACTGTAAGAGCACATGGAGCCTTAAGAACTTGGCTACCCCTGGTCCAGTCTTCTTCTTCATCTGACCGAAACTCAAATGTTGCTCTTTGAAATAAGTTTGCCCGTTGTCTTAAAGTCACTTAACAATTTACTCTTACTTGTGCTTCAATGGATGTTCTAATAAAGTTTTAATAGAGGTTTTTGTGCTTTAATCTGGAATTATTACAGATAGATGTATAGTTTATTTGGTATTAGGAAACTTTTTCTAAAAGACATGTGCCACATAAGTAGGAATTGAGGTGTAGTGTTTGGTTAATCATGAAGAAAAAGTCAAGACCCAAAGTATCTGCTTAATTGCATCAGTTAATTACCCACTCAGATTTGATCATTCTCGTTCACACCTCCTAAAACTATTAAATGTTTTTAAAGGATATTCTCCAAAGTTAGAGAACCAAGTGAGAGCTTGTTTGGGTTAAAATTAAGAATTGCTACAAATTAATTCTCTGCTTTTATGAACCAGGGGTTACTGTGCCCATTTTATAGATGAGGAAACCTGCAATCAGAGGATTTTAACCTGCTTTCCCAAAGTCTCAAAGCTGGAATGTGGTGACCCCAAAGCCCATCGTTTTCCTGCAGCTTCCCAACCCCTCTCAGTGTGGCAGCAACTTGGAGTTGTCTTGGGTGGACCATTTTCAAACTCCTCTATTTCCTTTCTTGGCTAACTTCTATTCAGTTTCAATTTTTCTTCCTGTATGTTATCATTTTATTTTTTAATTTTTAATTCATAGACTATTTTTGAAACAGTTTTTTTACAGAAAAATTGTGGAGAAAGTACAGAGGTTTCCATATACCTGTCTCCTGGCTGCACACTGTTTCTCCTGTTACTGGCATCCTGCATTCCTGTGGTACATTTATTACAATTGATGAGCCAATATTGATACATTATTATTAACTAAACTCCATAGTTCACATTAGCGCTCACTCTTTGTGTTATATAGTCCTACGGATTTTGACAAGTATGTAACGGCATGCGTCCATCATTACAGTGGGAGCCCTGGTGGTGCAGTGGTAAAGCATTCAGCTGCTATCCAAAAGACTAGCAGTTTGAACCCACCAGCCACACTGCAGGAGAAAGATGTGGCAGCCTGCTTCTGTAAAGCACCATGCAGAATAGTTTCACTGCCTTAAAAATGCCTGTACTCCACCTGCACATCCCTCCCCTTGGACCCCTGGTCATCACTGATTTTTTTTCCTGTCTCTATAGTTTTGCCTTTTCCAGAATGTCATATAGGTGGCATCATATAATATGTAGTCTTTTCATACCAGCTTATTTCACTTAGCAGTGTGCCTTTAAAGTTCCTCCATGTCTTTTCATGGCTTGATACCTCATTTCATTTTATTGCTGAATAATGTTCCATTGTATGGATGTATCACACTTTGTTTATCCATTCATCTATTGAAGAATGTCTTGGTTTCTTCCAAGTTCTGGCGATTACAAATAGAGCTATTATAAACATTTGTATGCAGGTTTTTGTATGGACATACGTTTCAACTCCTCTGGGTAAATACCTAGGTGTGTGATTGCTGTATCATATGGGAAGACTATGCATAGTTTAGTAAGAAACTGCCAAACTGTATTCCAAAGTGGCTGTTTTTCTTCCTTTTTTAAGTGATGTACAGGAGCAACCAGATGGTAGTAAAGCATATTTGAAATATGGTTACTTTGCCATTTTTACCATTTTGCCATTTTTTTTTAACCATTTTGCATTCCCATCAGCAAAGAATGAGCATTTCTGTTGTCCACATTGTTGCCAACGTTGGTGTTGTCAATATTTTGAATTTTAGCCATTCCAATAAGTGTGTAGTGGTATCTCACTATTATTTTGTGTGATCTTTTCAATAATTTTTATTATTGCTTTATCCTAAAGCATTGTTTTACTCCTATCACTAAAAAGTATGATTGTTTTGTTTATTTATAACTTTCTCCCATGTTTTGTTCCAGATAAAAACTCTCTTGACAAGTAACACAAAATTAAAGAGATAAGGAAATGTCAAATGAGATCTACAAGTTGAGTTCATTTATTAATCTATTTATAGTCTAACTGAATGAATAAGGGAAAGAATCAATTCATCTGTAATCAAATTTTACTGAATCAGATGCATGGCCAACACTGTATTGTATGCTATGTAGAACATAATAAAATTACTGTACGAGTTTTTTAACCTCACAAAGCTTGCAATTTTTCCTGGGAGTTATAACAAACAGCATAGAGTGTGTCATTCAACTGCTAGGTAATATGCATAGACTCCAAGTTTAATAGTAGCATGTTGAAAAATAAAAGCAATTTGCATTGTTTAAAATTTACATTTGTTAAAAACCAAGCAGAGTTTGTGTAAAATAAGAGTTTTATTCATAGTCAAAGATTTGCAAATCTGGAAGCGCCAAAATAAAAGTTCAAAATGGCATTATGAAGAGGGTGGGAACATAAGCACATGTTTTTTATACACAATTTTGCAGAACTTTGTACAGAGTTGGGAAGAGTATAGGGGTACATTTAATTGATAGACATTCAACATGCTCTTTTAATACTCATTTACCAAAAATTTCTATTGGCTGAGGTACTCAACCTTAGCCACAGTGTCCTGCATTCCAGAGCTGGTTCTATTTCCTGCAACATTCTTGGTGGGCCACCTCAGAATGTTGCAAAATGAATTATCTTGGTCAAGACTGTGGTCATGGGTCACTTCTTAAAAAAGCAGAAGCAGGGGCCTAGAACAAAATGGAGTTGGATTCAGACCTGTGTCAGCCATTTTAGTTATATCAAGTGCCATTTTAGTTATGTCAAGCACCTCAGTTTTAGAGTGCTCTTTCACAATATTTACTGGTTGCTTCTCCTTGAATTATTTCACTGTAGAAGTATTTTAAAATTGAGAAATATGTATAATTACCACTTACTTTTACAAATGTGGAAACCAAGGCTAAGTGAAATAAATGACTTGCCTAGTGTTATAGAAGGACTAAATAGTCAAGCTAAGACTTGAACCCA
>NW_004444182.1:289051-290293 GCF_000243295.1 Trichechus manatus latirostris
CTGCAAAATCATCAATGGATCAGTGATTTAGCGACAAGTCTGATTTAGCAGAAAGTTAGCTTTAGGAAGCTGAGTGGAGAAGGCTTACAAGTTTCACAAGAGTAATAATGAGCTCGAATTATAGGAAAGTGACAGTGATTTAATTCACATTATGCTGTTTTTCCAAAGTTTTCCACTGGTTGAAATACTAAAATCCAAAATAGAACTCTCAAACTAATATCATGAAAGGACATCCCACTAGAGCCCTTATTTCCCCTCCTTAGTGATGTATGGAAACAACTGCATGGTCACAAAGCACATTTGGAATATGGTTGCTCATCAAAAGTATGATAGCCAAAAGAATACAAGTTATTATAAAGTAGTCAGCAAATCCAAAGCGCTGTATGAAAGCTAAATAATGGGGCAAAGCTTGTCAGGTGAGTAGCGTATAACCTACTAAGCAATTTTGAATGCATTTTATTCTTTAAGAATAAAGAACCAAATGGCTTTATTCTTTAAGAGAGAACTAAATGGGTTTAAGTAATAAAATTCAAAGTGATACCAAGGTGACATGAAGAGTGGAAGTGAGGTATATGTCTGTGTCTTTATTTATTTTTATTTTTTGCTATACCTATGAGTAATAAAAGGTAATAAAAATAATTTAAAAAATAAATTTTAGTTACCTATTTAAAAAGTTCTGAATCATATGTTGTGTGCTGTCAAGTCAATTCTGACTCATAGCAACCCTATGTGACAGAGTAGAACTGCCCCACAGGGTTTCCTAGGCTATAACCTTTATGGGAGCAGATCACCAGGTTTTTTCTCGTGCAGAGTTGCTGGTGGGTTTGAACCACTGAGCTTTTTGGTTAGCAGTCCAGCCCGTAACCCTTATGCCACCACGGCTCCTTTCTAAATAATATAGGGTGGGTAATTTGAACTGTACTCAATCAAAGTAGCCTTTCTTCATCATCCATTATGCACCAGATGCAATTTTTTTTTAAGAGTATAAACCCTTTAATAATCAATTAACACATCCAATTAGTCTATAATCATAAAAATATACAATTGGAACAAGATCTCATTTCAAATCTCAAATACAAAGTCACTTAATTCAGAGCTCCATCTGTGCCTCAGTCTCTAGAGTCTGACAAACAGTCTCCAAATTGTCTTCTGAGTTTTCATCAAGACAAGACACCAGTTTGGAATCTATTTAACATTACTTGCAATAGATGGGGACTCACACTGCATCTGGTTTGACTTGTC
>NW_004444182.1:296670-297360 GCF_000243295.1 Trichechus manatus latirostris
TTTCAGGATTGTTGATTCTCTGTTTGGCTTAGTTTTTCGGATCTTTGCTGTGGAGGGACAGCGTGGTGCTTCTGCCTAGAGCGCCATCTTGCCGGACTCCCAGATGCAATGTTTGGTAACTGAAATTAAAACAAGAAAAAGAAAAAAAGATTTACACGTTGTGGTTCCCCCTCAGTCCTGAGGTGGGAGAGAGACATATGAATTGACAAATTACAATAGATGTAGAAAAGAGTATGCAATCATTTCCTAGCACTGCTGTAACAAAATAGTAGAAGTAGGTGGCTTCTAAGAAGAGAAATTTATTATCTCAGAGTTCTGGAGGCTGAGAGTCTGAATTCAGGGTGTCAGCAGAGCCACAATCTTTCTGAAGGCTCTAGGGGAAGATCCTTTCTTGTCTTTTCTGGCTTCTGGTAGCAACAGGGGTTCCTTGCTTTGCATCTGCAGTGTAACACCTTCATCACGTGGCAGTTTTCCCTGTGTCTCTTCTCCTCTTTTGTAAGGATACCATTCGGATTGTATTAGGATCCATCTTGCTCTGGTATGACCTCATGTTAACTGATAACATCTTGAAAGACCCTATTTCAAAACAAAATCACCTTTAGAGGGAGCGGAGTTTATACTTCAACATATGTTTTGGGGGACACAATTCAACCCATAACAGACTGCAAGATGATTCTTTATCTGAAACAT
>NW_004444182.1:299125-303681 GCF_000243295.1 Trichechus manatus latirostris
TCTCTTCAAGTCAATTCCTTAATATTGAACTAAAATTCTCCTAGTTGCTGGTAAGTGATAGTAATTTTTTTAGTTTGCCATGTTTTTCTCTCTATACCTAGTAGCTTGAACTTATAATAAAATGCATTATTGTTATATTGTATTCCAGTTAATAAATATATCATTTAATTTTAGTTTTTGGTCAATAAAAATGATCAATATTTGATTACTCTGGCATTGGTCTTAAATCATAAAAATTTTACTCTAATAAATTTCTGTTCTTACAGTAGGCAATTACTTCAGTCTTACCATTTGCTACTCATTTTGATCCTACTTGAAATTTTAGGATCAGCTCTTCACATCCGGTCAATTAAAAATCAGAGATGAGCTTATGTGATTTTCAAGAGAGAAGGAACTCTCTGGTGTGATAAAAATGTCTTTCTCTTGTTTATACTTAAAAAAAAAAAAAGGAATCCTGGCAGCAAACAATACCACAATCTGTAAGTAATAACCTGTTGGGATGGCTTGAAGGGCAGCAAATTGATGATGAGTACTATAATCAATAGTGTGGGAGTCAGTAATGTTACATGAATTATTTAGCTTTGTATTTCTTCCTTAGGAAAAAATAAAACCCAGTGGTTGAGAAAACAAATGTTCTCATTAAATCCTGTCACTCATCTCTGACCGCACATTATTGGGTGGTTATTTAGAGAAAGCTTATGTCTGGAGGAACAAATACAAACTCTGGGACTGTCCAATATAAAATAGCAAACCTTTTAAAGATCAGGTTTCCAGGGACAAATCAACCCCCTCGGCTCCACAGTGAAGTTTATTATCTCTAAGCCATGCTGAGCAGTATTACTCACATGAAATGGTAGCTCTGCACAGATCCTCTTAAAAGAGTAGGCAGAATCAGATGAATGATATTCAACCAAAATGTGTCAACCTATGGGTAACAAGCTCCATGTAAGATTGTGAGTTCCTCTGCTATGGATGAGCAAACCAACGATGGCTCTCCTTCAACCATCCCCCCTGTCTTCCCACCAGCTCATAACATTTTAAAGAGACCAAAAGAAGAAGGAAAACAAATGACAAAACTCCTCTTTAGACAATGCTCCACTCTAAACTGCTCTGTCCTGCGATTAAAACCCAAACCAACCAACCAACCAAACACTGGGCCACCAGCACGGGGGAGAAGCATGAAGAGGAGAGTGTGGTGGTATTTTCAGAGTTCGACAGATAAGAGTTTTTATATTTTTTTCTGCATCTTTCTAAATGATCCAAAAGAAAACACAGTGGGAGAGGGTGTTGGGAACCCAAGAAGCCAGCAGAATTAGCTGGATTCAGCTCCAAACTTTGTTCAAAGAACTACACAATGACCACATTCTAAAAATAGAAATATAGGTGTTTAACAACTACAAAAGGAACCCGGCTGGCACAATGGTTAAGCTCTGGGCTGCTAACTGAAAGGTCTTTTGTTCGAACCTACCAGCTGCTCCACAGGAGAAAGACCTGGTGATCTTCTACCATAAAGATTTCAGCCTAGGAAAACCTATGGGGGCAGTTCCACTCTGTCATATAGGATCACTGAGTTGGAATTGACTGAAGGGGACCTAACAACAACAAATAAAAACTGAACCTTAAGGCAAAAAAGGAAACAATGCAGGGCACTATAAATTTCAGAAGAAAGGTAGTTTCCTTTTTTAATGTTAATTTGGCACCAAAGAAAAGTTAAGGGTATCTACCAGGATCTCCATCCTCATCTTCACCCCCAAATCAATGTGTCCATTATGCAAAAAATAAGAGTCCAGCTAAATCCCTTAGCTGTTCCATCAACCTGACCTATCCCTCCAACAAAATTATGACCCTAATCCCATCTACGGAGCCCTGGTGGCGTAGTAGTTAAGAGCTTGGCTGCTAAACAAAAGGTCAGCAGTTCAAATCCACCAGCTGCTCCTTGGAAACCCTATGTGGCAGTTCTACTCTGTCCTATAGGTTTGTATGAGTCAGAACCGACTTGATGGCACCTAACAACAACAACAATCCCACCTACAGAAGAAGTTCTGGAGCCACTGCTGCTCCAAATTGGATAACATACTCAAAATTCAAAGGATTCTGTATAGTGCTAAGGTGCAGAATAGTCAACCAGCTAGATCTCATTTTAGGACTGTGGGGTCAGGCAGCCACTCACCTGACTTGCTCTGAGGGAGCGGGGTAAGTGGGCTGTCTTTTTCTCGCACAAAGTCCACCATGTACGCCCTTCTCCTGACCTCATAAGGCTGTTATTGTTAGGTGTCATCGAGTTGGTTCCAACTCATAGCGACCCTATGTACAAGAGAAAAAAAACTCTGCCTGGTCCTGCGCCATCCTCACAATCATTTTGTTTGAGCTCATTGTTGCAGCCACTATGTCAATCCATCTCATTGAGGGTCTTTCTCCGTTTTGCTGACCCTCTACTTTACAGATAGGAAGAATGATTTTCTTCTCCAGGGACTGCTCCCTCCTGATAACACGTCCAAAGTATATGAGACAAAGTCTCACTGTCCTTGCTTCCAAGGAGCATTCTGGTTGAACTTCTTCCAAGACAGATTTATTTGCTCTTCTGGCAGTCCATGGTATATTAAATATTCTTTGCCAATACCATAATTCAAAGGCATCAATTCTTCTTGGGTCTTCCTTATTCATTGTCCAGCTTTTGCATGCATATGAAGCTATTGAAAATACCATGGCTTGGGTCAGGTTCACCTTAGTCCTCAAAGTGACATCTTTACTTTTTAACACTTTAAAGAGGTCTTTTCCAGCAGATTTGCCAAATACATCTTTTGATCCCCTGACTGCTGCTTCCATAAGGAAATTAAGGGATAACTGGTAAAATGAAAATAAAGGGGCTAATGTCAGGAAAAGATCATCAAAAGGCCTCTTGGAGGATGCTCATGGGAGGGAGGATGGGCAATTTCTCTATTTTTTGTTGGGGGTGGTGGTGGTGTAGAGTTGGTGTGTAGGGTGGCAGGTCTTTTGGTCATGATGTAGTATCATAGCCTGTCCTTCCTCCCTACCACATCCCTCAATGAATTGCCACTCAAGCATCAAAAAAAGAGGCCCAGGTACAACCCAGGTCCACTGACCATGATCAGCTCTGTCTGATCACCTTGGTTTAGGCTTAGGAATAGAGATAAGCTGTAGGAGCAAGGTTTTCTGCATTTAAGTGAGATCATGTCTCTGAAATGGCAGAATTTACATATTACCATATTTCCGTAGACGAGATCAATCTGATGATGTTATTGGATCACACTGATTTAGGTTTAGGGATAGAGATAAGGTGTAGAGGCAGGGTTTTCTACATTTAAGTGAGGTCATCTCTCTGTAATGGCAGAATTTACATATTACCATGTTTCTGCAGATGAGATCAAACTGACATTGTTATTAGGCACGGATGGGCTTTTTCCAACTCAACTTCTGCTGACATACCTTGAAACAGCAAATCTATTCCATGACCAAACTAGTAAAGAACTCTAGATTTGTTTCACCTAAAAATCAGTCTCTACTATTGAAGTAAGAAGTCCTTCAATACTGAAGGAAGAAGTCCAATCTGCACTGAAGGCACTGGTGAAAAACAAGTCTCCAAGAATTGACGGAATACCAATTGAGATATGCCAACAAACGGATGCAGTGCTGGAGCTGCTCACTTATCAATGTCAAGAAATTTGGAAGACGACTACCTGGCCAACTGACTGGAGGAGATCCATATTTGTACCCATGCCAAAGAAAGGAGCTCCAACAGAATACGGAAATTATCGAACAATATCATTAATATCATACGCAAGTAAAATTTGTTGAAGATCATTCAAAAGTGGTTGCAGCAGTACATCAACAGAGGACTGCCAGAAGTTCAAGCCAGATTCAGAAGAGCATGTGGAACGTGGGATATCATTGCTGATGTCTGATGGATCATGTTTGAAAGCAGAGAATCCTGGAAAGATGTTTACCTGTGTTTTATTGACTATGCAAAGGTATTTGTGGATCATAACAAATTATGGATAACATTGCGAAGAATGGGAATTCCAGAACACTTAATTGTGCTCATGAGGAACCTGTACATAGACCAAGAGGAAGTCATTCAAATGGAACAAGGGGATACTGTGTGCTTTGAAGTCAGGAAAGGTGTGCATCAGGGTTGTATCCTTTCACGATACTTATTTATTTTGTATGCTGATCAGATAATCTGAGAAACTGGACTATATGAAGAAGAACGTGGAGTCAGAATTGGAGGAAGTTTCATTAACAACCTGTGATATGCAGACGACACAACCTAGCTTGCTGAAAGTGAAGAGGACTTGAAGCACTTACCAATGACGATCGAAGACTACAGCCTTCTCTATGGATTGCACCTCAACTTAAAGAAAACAAAACTCCTCACTACTGGACCAATAAGCAACATCATGATAAACAGAGAAAATACTGAAGTTGTCAAGGATTTCATTTTACTTGGAACCAACAATCAATGCTTATGGAAGCAGCAGTCAGGAAATCAAAGGACGTATTGCATTGGGCAATTCTGCTGCAAATGACCTCTTTAA
>NW_004444182.1:305294-314831 GCF_000243295.1 Trichechus manatus latirostris
TCATTATTATCAATACATATTATCAATTTAATTTCAATTTTCTCTTAATTCTTTTTCTTCATTTGGCTCTTTTCTTCCCTCTTCATATACATATATGTATAAAAAACAAAAAACAAAAAACCCAAACCTGTTGCCCGAATTCTGACTCATAGTGACCCTATAGGGCAGAGTAGAACTCCCAGTAGAGTTTCCAAGGAGAGACTGGTGGATTTGAACTGTGGACTTTTTGGTTAGCAACCAAACTCTTAACCACTGCATCACCAGGGCTCCATATATATATAATATTAAATATTAAATCAATATATATATTTAATCTCACTTTAAATGGATTAAACTAATAATAGGGAAATAATAACAATCATGTTAATAATAATAATAAACCACAAAAAAAATTTAAAGTGCTATGCAGGCACTGAGCTAATCACCTTAAATGTATTAAATATTTATTCAATAATCTTATGAGGTAAGTACTATTATAAATATTTATTATTCAATAAAGACTATCAGTAACAAGTAAAACCCAAACCCCAGTGGCTTAATACAAAAATATTTTTCAGTTGCTTACAGCACATATCCAGTTTGAGTAAGTGGGTGGAAGACTCTGCTAAACATAATTACAGTAAAACCTGTGAAAGCTGGAGACTGTGTAAGGCTGAAACCTGTCAGAGAAGGAAAACTCAAATATTTTCACTAACAAAGAGTGATAGAAAAGTGGTAAGACTGCACCTTGTCAAAGGTGGAAAACTTGCTGGACCCAGAAAAACAAGGCAGTCCTCTTGAGTTCCGGCTCTCACAGGTTTCACTGTACTAGCAACTCAGACTGTTGGAGCCTCCACTATCTTGTGCTACACCATCTGAAACAGGAGACCTCCTTTGTTGGCAAAGAAGTGTATGTTCATAGCCAGTTGGTAGGAACCAGTTATATGGTCCCACCTTTCTTCAAGGGTTGGTGAATGTTGTTGTTGGTGTTAGGTGCTGTCGAGTAGGTTCCAACTCACAGCGACCCTATATACAACAGAAGGAAACACTGCCTGGTCCTGTGCCATCCTCACAATCATTGCTATGTTTGAGCCCATTCTTGCGGCCACTGTATCAATCCACCTCGCTGAGGGTCTTTCTCTTTTTTGCTGACCCTCTACTTCACCAAGCATGATGTCCTTCTCTATCTTTAGGGACTGGTCCCTCCTGATAACATGTCCAAAGTACGTGAGACGAAGTCTCACCATCCTTGCTTCTAAGGAGCATTCTGGCTGTACTTCTTCTAAGACAGTTGGTGACTACTTTCTGGAAATAATACCTTTCTTCTACAGTATATAATTTTATGTCAGATAACTAATGTCTATGCAATTAAACATGCAATAGTTCATTATTTCACAAATATTTAATGAGCTCCAAGTACTTATGCACCTTGTCCCATTTCTAGGTTCAGGGAAATTAGTCAAGAACAAAAACAAAAGTCCTTTCATCATCGGATGTATACTCTGGTGAGGGAAATGATGATACAATAAATAATAATGAGACAATAAATAAGATACATAAATCAAATATAGAATGTCAATGATAAGAGTTAAAGATAAAAATAAAAGCTGGAAAAAGGGCTGTGAAATTTAGGGGTTGAGATGTGGAGGGAGGGTTTGCATTTCTCAGGTAGCTGCCTCTGGGCGATATTGTTTGGTAAAGGCACTAGTGTTTCATGTTTCTCTACCATGTCCCCAGGCAGGAATGTGGTCCTCCAGAGCCAGTGTGATGGCGTAGCTGTGCCTAGAGTCCTTCTCCAATGAAGAAAATGCCTAATGATGTTTGTGTGCAGTAAAACTATGCTGGCATCATCACACAGGTATTTATTAAACTCCTAGTCTTCTGCAGCCAAAGATTAAAAAAAAAAAAAATGCATCAATTAGTTTCATGTTACAGTAGATAATTTTATTGTTGAGCTGAAAACTATTGAAGTTACAGTGTTGCTTAGGATTGTGAAGCAAGGCATCAATAGGAAGAGATAGTGATTTACGTTAATCACAACATATCATCTCAGACTCAGATGTCGATAACAGTTCAGCATCCAAGGCTATAGAGCTTAATGCTGCTGATTGCATTTCTTTCCTAACTAGTGATCATATGCTTCAACAATGACTGCCTTTTGATGAAAACAAACACTATAAAAGTTGAACAGGCTCCTAGAAACCCTGAGGTTCTTACTTTGCTGTTTCATCTTTTTCTTTGGAATGAATAATGATATTTTTTCATACAAGATGGATATTAACTTCTACATATGCAAATTTAAACAAGAAGTATAACATTAAATTTTCTTGAGTTTTCGTGTGGATTTGGAGAAATAGCTGAAATTTAGAAAAATGTTTTTATGATAGATATTATTTCATGAAAGATTTTAAGTTAAGAACAAAGATTATTAATAGCATCGGAGAAGGTTAAAGTCAGTTAATGACTATTAAAATTAGCCATGTCTACTGACTCTTTTATTATGAAAAATGAAGAAATCAATATATTTACACTTCCTCCCACATCCATTCTCCTTGACTATTGATTTTGTTGCATTTTTATTTTTAATAAGGTTTATAATTTTTACATTTTGCTTAGTAACCATGGTTCTCATAGTTGTTTATTTGTGGTTTTATGTATAAATTGATTCAACGCTCTTCACCAATCCCTTTATCACAGATTTCTTTTCTGAGTTCTTTGCTCTTTTTGCTCCAGGTTGACTGGATTTCACTTGCAGATAGTTTTTTTTTTTTTTTTTTTTAAGACAAGCTCATGGGTCCTAGGTTTCCTGAGACCCATGTTCTTGAATACAAATGCCTATTTCCTTAATACATTTAGAAGAAAAAAAAAAAAAGGAATAAAGTTTTCTTTTCACACTTTCATTTCCTCAAAACTTTGTCAACATTGGAAGTTCAGCGGATAACTCTGACAAGCCTGATTTTTCCTTCTTGTCAGAATTATATTTTTCTTCTGGAATTGGTGATTATTAGTTTTTTCTCTTTTAATCTGAAAATTCAAAGCTTTTTTATTTCTGAAAGTTTATTTTTCCTATTATATGTCTGAAGATATTTTTTCTCTTCCATTTTAAAATTTATTCTCTAGAACTCCAATCATATGTCTATAGGGACCTTTCTGTTCCATAAGTATACTATTTTCTCTCTTTTTTTTTTATTCTTTTATATCAGGAGCACAGAATTAGAATAAGCATGATCCTCCACAGACTCTCATCTTGATCCGTAAACAATCGCTTTTATTATTTAATATTAAGTTAGTTCTTTTTCATAAAATAATTAGCCATTATAATCAACATCCCCTCAAAACAAAACAAAAAACAACCAGAAACAACAATCCACATCTAACTCTATGGTCCATCTCCAAACAACCTATTCTTCTGTTCATCTAAAGAAACCATTACATAAATTTTACATTTATTATTCATTTCATTTCCTTTTTAATTGGTTTTATACATACCCATATATTCCTAAAGAAGACATTTTTAAATAACAGACAGAAAGACATGGGTTCAAGTCCCAGTTCTGAAGTGTTATCCTTGGCAGTTTCTCAAACCTCCTGGGGCCTATGTTTCTTAAGAAGAAAATAATAGTATCTACTTCACAAGTTAGTAAGCATGTTATTTTTCAATTTAAGATGAATATTAACACCATGGAACCAGCAGTCAAGAAACCAAATGGCGTATTGCATTGGGCAAATCTGCTGCAAAAGACCTCTCTAAAGTGTTAAAAAGCTAAGACGTCACTTCGAGAACTAAGGTGTGCCTGGCCCAAGCCATGATATTTTCAATAGCCTCGTATGCATGCAAAAGCTGGACAATGAATAAGGAAGACCAAAGAGGAATTGATGCCTTTGAATTATGGTGTTGGCAAAGAATATTGAATATACCTTGGACTGCCAGAAGAACAAACAAATCTGTCTTGGAAGAAGTACAGCCAGAATGCTCCTTAGAAGTAAGGATGGCGAGACTTTGTCTCATATACTTTGGACATGTTATCAGGAAGGACCAGTCCCTGGAAAAGGGCATCATGCTTGGTAAAGTAGAGGGTCGATGAAAAAGAGGAAGACCCTCAAGGAGATGGATTGACACACCGGCTGCAACAGTGAGCTCAAGCATAACCACTATGAGAATGGCACAGGATTGGGCAACATTACATTGTGTTATATGTAGAGTCGCTAGCATTTGGAACCAACTTGACGGCACCTAACAACAACTTCACAAGGAAGATCACATGTGGGGGCTGACTGAGATATACGTGCATGTTGCCAACCCAGGATTCTCACAGAGTAAGCGCTCAATAAATAGTAGCCCACCCCACCTTGTTTTCTTCCTTTGGACCTCAGATACACTGAATTGTATTAATCATAATTCTTAGTTCATGAACACTCTCATTATTGTTCCAAGAATGGTCACTTATTTAGTTAATTTCTTAACAAGTTATTTTTAATCATGTAATAAGCACCCCGATGCAACTACCACCTAAAACAAAAGTTAGGACTTTGTCAGAACCTGCATCAAACCATAGGGTCCCACCATCCCATCCTCCTGCCTCACCCACTCAAGAATCCCATCATCCTGAATCCTATATTAATGTTTTCCATTTTATAATTGTTTGCATCTTATTAAATTTAAAAAATATTTGTTTTACAATATTTAGTTGTTTTAAATTTTATAAACAAAAAAAGTCATGGTGCATATAACCCTTATAGACTATACTTATAGATTCATCTATAGTTGAGGTCATTGTAGGCAATGCATTTTGACCTCTCTATAACACTTCATTGTATAGGATGGAATTTCACTGTGATTTTGATTTGCATTTCCCTGACTACTAATAATCTTGATTATTAGTCATATATGTATATTAATCATATACATTTCTTCTTCTGTAAAATTTCCTGGTACTTTGTGTTCACACTCCATTTGTTAGAGCTTGTTTGCATGGCCACATCTACCTACAACAGAGGCTAGGAAATGAATCTAGCTGTATGCACAGGGAAACGAAACAGGTTTGATCATCAGCCAGACAACCTCTGCCACAGGAATAAAGCCAACTTGCTTTGGGCTTAGGTGAGAAGGAAAACAGACCATCATAAAGTAATTGATGAACTAAGCACTCAGTAAATATTTGTCTTATGAACAAATGGATATCTATTATGTCCTTTGAGGAGCCCTGGTGGTGCAATGCTTAGGTACAATGGCTGCTAACCAAAAGGTTGGTAGTTTGAACCCACCAGTGATGACGTAGGAGAAAGACCTGATGATCTGCTCCTGTAAAGATTACAGCCAAGAAAACCTATGGGGCAGTTCCATTCTGTTACATGGGGTTGTCATGAATCAGAATCGACTCAATGGCACCTAACAATAACAACAATTATATTCTCTAGTGTCAGATAAGACAGGCTGTGCCTGTCGTCACTATTGTTATAAGAAGGTATATTTGTATGTTACTCTGCAGTTTATCAAGTATTTATGTTCAGTACCTCAACCCTCTAAAGTAGTCAGAGCAGTAGCAAGGGCTAATTTATGTGAGAGTTAGGGAACTTAAATTATTTTCTTAATATTTAATACCAGCCCAATTTCCATTGAACCACACTACCACATTCATAAGATGCGTGTAATAATTTGCCTAAATTGTAGAATTCTACCTTCTAAGAATTGGAAATGGAGGATGGTTTTTTCTCATTATTTTTAGGGCCTTGTTACATAATACCTTTGTATATCTAAATTAGATTATGTAAAATAATAGAGGAAATCTTTATAGGCTCTTTTAGTTCACATGGAAGAAAAAGATATATTCGTGGAAACTCAGGTAATGTGGGTTGACTGTAAGGATAAACTGGGAAGTAAAAAAGTATAGTGCACAATCTCAGCCATCCAGAGCCCACACACAGGCCTTATGTTCCACTAGATTTACTTTCAGGATGTAACAATATAGCCTCAGGGGCCCAGTGATGTTCCCCCTCAGAGTTGGATATCTGTTGCTTCTCAGTTTAGTGAATTGTCGCTTTTTAATTCAGTTTTGTCTCTTGTGTTCCTATCTCGTTATGCCAATCCCTGCTTTTAGCTTTATTAACTTCAACTTTTACGTGCTTCTTCTCTTATTTCCTGTCACTGCTCTTTGTGTGTCCTTCAAAGTTATTTAATCAGCTTTCAACATAAACCGCGTTTATAGTGCGCTGTTGTATGGGGTTGTATCCTGGGTGGCTGACCTCTCATTTGTCCAGGCTATAGATGGCGGCCGCGTCTAGCAAGCCGGCAGTTGTCGCAATTGGATAACAAAAAGTCCGAAAACTCACAAAGTAGGAACCTCAGGGTCGTCGTTTTCCGTGGGGGACCGTAGGGTGGAACAAGCCTTAACGTCTCATGGATCCCTCTAGAAAGCTTATTTTATACAGCCCATAAATTGTCCTTTGAAATATTTTAGAGCTGAGCTCTTTTAGTTTTGAACTGAGCTCTTTAGTTTTGCCTCTTTCATATCTGTGTTTTTGCAGCTTTCCTCTGCAAAGACCGAAAGGGGGCAGCAAACCCTCTTGAGAGAGAGGAAACCTACCCCAAACAGCTGCAACGTTTTGTGTTAGTCGTTTATGGACCGTTCCTTATCTGACGTGTTCCTTTTTCTCTCCTTCTTTTTAAAAATAACGTTTGGATTTTAAAAATGATAACCTTTGTCCCTTGCCATACACACTTAGTTTCAAATGTGTAATGTGAAAAATTACATCCCTGTTTTCTGCAAAGGAGAAGTGAGAGAATTGACCGATTTGGATTTTGAACGTGGACCAATACAGAAAAAGTGTGAGTATAATTTAGAGAATTTCCGGTAAAATTACTTTTATTTTAAAAGATGGCTTTGAATCATAGCTAGAGGTCTTCTAAAATCATAATGCTTGGATAAAATATTATGATGTGGATTCATGATCTAGATTTCTAGAATATTTTAAATAAACTATATAAAAAATACGTTTAGATTAATTAAAAAATGTAAAATAATTCAGCGTTCACTTTCCCTTTAACCCAATTTGATTATTGCCACAGGTTTTATTATGTTAAAAAAAGGAAAAAGAAGACGAGAGAGAGCATATGAGACAGAGAGAGTAAAGAAAGAAAAATGATCCCAGGTAAATACTAACAAAATTGTTTTGACAATGTATTTCATAACATATAATTTGATAATAAAAGCACTAAAAGGGAATTCAGACAGTTATTCCATGTTAATAGAGTATAAAATCCCACAACAAAGTGTGAAACATTTAACATTTCTACACTCTTCACATGCACAGGTCAATGACATGTTGTTCAACCATCACCCTTATCTGTTCCCAAACTATACCATCACTCTTAACAGAAGCTCAGTGTCCCCTAAGCATTGAGTCCTCCTTTTCTCTTCCCTCCTGCCCCGCTTTGATAACCACTGATAAACCTTGGTCTCCCTACTATTGCCTATTCCAGATATTTCATAGCAGTGGGATCAGATGATATTGTTCCTTGTGACTGATTTATTTCACTAGACATAACACTTTGAGGTTCATCCATGTTGAAGCATGTATAAGGACTTCATTCCTCTATATGGCTAATATTCCATTATACGGATGTGCCACATTTTGTTTATCCATTCATCTGTTAATAGACATTTTAGCTGGGGCCTGTATTTTTTTACTGTTAATTTTGTTCTTGGTTCAGTTTGAGGTTCAGTTGAGCATTCATATATTAAACCCAGTTGCCATCAAGTAGATATTGACTCATGTGACCCGTGTGCGTTAACAGCAGAACTGTGCTACATAGGGTTTTCAATGGCTGATATTTCAGCAGTAGATCACCAGGCCTTTCTTTGGAGGTGCCTCTGGGTGGACTAGAACTGCCAACCTTTCAGTTAGGAGCCCAGTGAGTTAACTGTTTGCTCCACCCAAGGACCTTCATATATTGTTGCCATTATTTGGTGCTGTCTTTTTCACCTCATAGCAACCCCATGTGACAGAGTACAACTGTCCCATAGGGTTTTCTTGGCAGTAATCTTTACAGAAGCAGATCTCCAGGTCTTTCTCCCACGGAGCAGCTGAGTGGGTTCCAACCACCAACCTTTTGGAATTCATATACAGGTAGTCCCTGACTTACAACGTATTCTAGTTATGACGAACCACACTTAACAATCATCCTTTTTTTTGTACATCTTATCGTTAGTAATATGTACTGCATACAATGTTGCAGAGCATAATTTGCTGATGTCATTGCATCTGCAAGTTTATTTGTAATATTTCCAACCCCCAAAGACAAATAAAGATTGGATTTTTACAGGTACTGATAATAAAAGGCACTAATAATGAAAACCTAAAAAAAAAATGAGGTATTCGACTTACATCAGACAGACTTGTGACAGAGTCAGGAGAATGAAACCCTGTTGTAGGTCGAGGATTACGTGTACAGTAAAACCTGCAAAAGCCAGAAACTGTGTAAGGTGGAAACCTGTCAGAGAAGAAGATGAAAATATTTTCCACTAATAAGGAGTTATAGAAAAATGGTAAGACTGCATCCTGTCAAAGGCAGAAAATGACTGCATACTCCACAGGACTACCTTGTTTTTCTGGGTCTCGCTAAGTTTCCGCCTGTATTAATACTAATTCTACTGTATTAGGTTGATTAAATGTCCACCTTTTCTATCATCTGGAACAGTATATAACAGTGACATTACTTTTATTTGAAAGTTTGATGGAATTTTCCTTAAGTCAACCAAGCAAATTTCCATAATTACAGACCAAACTTCGAATAATTTTTAAATATCTTTATGATTTTTGATTACTTAAGCTTGATATATTGTACTGTGCATAAATATACAAACATTTCATAGCGGTGGGGCCATTCAATATTTGTTTTGTGACTGACTTATTTCAGTCAACATAATGTTTTCAAGGTTTATCAATGTTGAAACCTGTATCAGGAAAGACTTCATTTCTCTTTATGGCTGCGCAACAGTGTAGTAAAAGTAGTAACGTAGCAAGACCAAGGTTTATTAGTATTTACCAGGGGTCAATGGGAGGGAAGGGAAAAGGAGGACTCAATGCTTAGGGGACACTGAGCCTCTGGTAAGAGTGATGGTATAATTTGGGAACAGAAAGGGTGATGGTTGAACAACATGATGAGCATAGTGTCATTGACCTGTACATGTGAAGATTCGTTGAAATGTCAAATGTTTTGTTACATATATATTTACCACACAATAAAATAAAATAAAATAAACCACAGGTCACACCTGTTTCTGAACAAGGATGTAAATTCAGTCATATTTTTCAGGAATTGCCTATTAGTATGTCATACTATGGTGGCTTGTGTGTTCCTGTGATGCTGGAAGCTATGCCACCAATATTTCAAATATCAGCAGGGTCACCCATGGTGGACAGGTTTCAGCTGAGCTTCCAGACTAAGACTACGAAGAAGGACCTGATGATCTACTTCTGAAAAAAAATGGCCAGTGAAAAACTTATGGATAGCAGTGGAACATTGTCTGATATAATGCTGGATCGGGCAATGTTTTG
>NW_004444182.1:315848-316724 GCF_000243295.1 Trichechus manatus latirostris
CTTCCAGTCCTAATCTTAAAGAGTGTTTCTTGCTTTCCAATGTGCTATGATGCTGTGTATTTTTTCAATACTGTAATTTGTAGGAGAATAGGGTAAGACCCAAGGTCACATCTCACAAAGATGTGATGAGGGTCACAGAGTTACCAGGGAAGCAGAGACCCAGCCTAGTGGCTCTGCACGCCTGTCTGTTTTTCCCTTTCTGGGTTTTCCCTCGTCAGCAAAATGAACTAATTAGGATTTCATTATAAAACTGGCTTGAAGCCCAAGTTTGCTAGATTTTTGCTTGTACTTTTACTGTTTCCTTCCATTTTTATTTTTGGATCAAGTCCGAGTGAACGCTAGGTGTGTGTGACTGGAAGCAGAAAAAAAAAAAAAAAAAAAAACTTATAGGAAAAAGACCCATTAGTTTTCTTATGATTCTACCATGAGCGGGAAGAGTCATGTTAAGAAGCAAACTTGAAAAACTCACATTACCTTAAGGGAGGATGCTTACTGAGGTGTATCAGTGTAATTGCACCTGTATCTTATCACAGAAACAATGGATTAAACCATCTAACTCTTAAGTATTAAAAAAACATGCAAAATAGAACCAGCAACATAAGCTGGTTCTTTCCAGCTGAATGTATTTGATTTGCAAAGTGTATACAATGTTTTCACACTCTGAAATCATTTTCAGATATTATATTCAACAATCTCATGAAATGGTTAGCAACTCCTTTAAATGAGATAATCACCAGCCCTTGAGCTACATGGCATAAAAATATGGTATATACAAGGACTATTTTCAAAGGGCAGAATGCAAATAAATCTGTTTGTGCTCACACATCATCAGAAAATTGCTTTTTCAGGTTTCCTAAAACATACTCTTTTACTGGG